>NC_056751.1:81797491-81863927 GCF_019279795.1 Protopterus annectens | reverse complement strand
AAGGAAGACCTAAGATAAGGTTTATGGATGTGGTGAGAGAGGAGATGCAGGTTGCTGGTGTGACAGAGCAAGATGCAGAGGACAGGAAGAAATGGAAACAGAAGATCCGCTATGGCGATCCCTAACGGGAGCAGCCGAATGAAGAAGAAGAAGACTGGACAATTTTCATTATGCAGGTGCTGCAATACAGCTGTACTTCCACAGTTATTGCACTACAAACTTTATTGCATATACTTTATTACAGTTAATGCCATAATCTTCCCTGCTTATGACACTATAGTTGGCAGTATGCACTTCTTGCAGTACAGGTGTAAGTCCACATTCATTGCAATACAATCTTTACTGTATATACCTAATCTCAGTTAATGCTTTACTCTTTCTTGCTTGACTACAGATAGCAAAATACATCTGTACTCACCACACTCATGGCGCAACCTAGCCATGTGCCTCGATGTTGCAAGCCCTCTCCTCTGCAGCTGTTGAGAGAGAAGTACACCATGATGCATATCGGTTTAGCAGACATTCAAGATTAGATACTGGTGAAACACAAAGAATGATACTTACATACATGTGGGACATTTCCAGCCCAGAATTCTTGCACCCAGGTGTCCAAGAGAGCCCCCTTCCATCTTTTCAGGTCGCCATGGTGGTGACGACACTGCTCACCTGTGAGAGGGATACCAGTTGCACTGGTAATGTCCGCCTTGCACTCTGAGCCCTGGTAACTTCCTACACCAGTCAGCCATCATGGTTTTTGACAAAGAGTCTGACCATGACTCTGAACTCCTGAATGCCCCACCACTGCACCTGAAAGCACGAACACTCTCCAATGCCTGCCATAGTATCCTTCAGAGACAGAACTCCAACAGATTATGCTGTATTCCCACCTATTGGGCTCAATATAGCTGGTCATCCCCCCTTACACACCACTGAGCAACATTTAAAAATGCAGTGCATCACTTAGCAGCGTGCAAACTAGTGCAGCTCAGCTGAGCAGTGCTAAAACCCATATGCTTAGCAGTGCGTAAACCAGCCAAGTGATGCCAAGCAGTGCATAAACATTAGCCACTGTCATTTGTTTATGCAGTGCTTAGCAGAGCTTAGCCGAGTGCACCAGGACAGTATTTAAAAATAATTCACATAATTTGTATTTCAAACAAAAATGCTAACTTGCTCTTCCATGTATTCAAACCCTGCACCTACTGCACATAAGCCCGTAACTCTAACCATTTAGCTACATGGATTTGTGGAATTTTACTCTACTTTTACATACACCTCTGAGCTACCTTTAAGCAGTGCTTAGCACCACAGCTCGCTGCGCAAACCCACTCAGCTACACTTAAACTTGACCTTTATGGACTAATTAAATATATCCGGTTTCTATTTTTAGATGTCTGGCAGGTGTCTCGGCACCACTTAGCAGTGCTGCACTTTGCACCTCACATACATGTTTTAAAAAAATAAATTAATTACACTGCTATAATACAATTAGACAGTGCAGGGGGAGTGTGTTACTCATCTGCAGACACAATTAGCACCACTCCCTACACTGATTCAATAACAGTGTTCCAAGGCTCTCCCTCGGCAAAGCGACACGATTAATATGCATGGCGTGCTGCCAAGGGGGAACCGTGTACATGGACATGGTAACATTCTTTGCAGGCTCTACACTATGCCTACGCAGATTTTATTAAATCTAAGGGTCCATTTCTCAGTCTGTTTTCTGATTAGCAGCACTGGCATAAAACACTGTTTATGTTTTAATCATTTGATTTACGGCAATTTAGAACAGAACTGGTTTGTAGTAGGTTAAAGATGTGAACTGATTGACAAAACCCATCAGATTAATGTTAAATAAAATGAGATCATCTGTGGAAAAAAAAAAAAAAAAAAAGCTACAAAAGAACCAGCTGCATGATACAGTGGAATGGAGTTCAACTGTTGTCCTTACGAATGAGGTATCAATGGAGCTGGTTGGAGGGGTGAAGTCAGTTGCTTATGGCCATCTTTCCCATCCTAAGAGAAAGATAACTGAAATTAAGCCCATTACTGAGTCATCTACTGAAAAACTGCAGTGGTGGTGCTGCGGTAGCATTGTTGCCTCACAGTTAGACGTTGCCCGTTCGATTCTCAGTTACAGCATCTTCTGTGTGGCAACACGCGTGAATGGGTGTTCCTTTGTTGAAGGTTGTGCGTTAGGCCCGGCAAGCCAGTACGTAAAAATCGACTGCCAATCATTAGCGGACCGGAGTTCCGCTGCGGCGACCCCTAACCGGGAAAAGCCGAAAGACTGAGTCATCTACTGAGCAAAGGTTAGGTGAGATTGATGCACATGCACAGGGCACAGTAACAGCCAACCAAATGGTATGTTCCACTCCAGTCAGGAAAAGAACATTGTACAAATGCATGCAGCTGTGTGTGTGTGATGTAGAAATCACTGCATATCATCCTCTGACCAGCAAGAGTGGGCAGCAAGGCATAATGAAAAAGCAGAGCCACTGGTGGATGATGGCCTGCCTGCATTAGGCTACTGGGCCTAATTCCTGACAAAGAGACTGAGTACCAATAAGTTACTCCTGTTGGAAACAGGCGGACCCTCAAAATCTGATGTAGAATGCCTAGCAAAGTAAGATGGGGAGAAAAAGGGTCCATGGGGTAGCAGGGAAGCTTGACTGTTAATGGCTTACTAGCATCAGACTCTCACTTCCAGTTTGTCATCTATTTCAATGTTACAAACCTTTCTACTTGGTAACATGCAGGCAGTAGCTGCTATTCCACAATAAAGCTGTAAGCACTCCAATGTTACAGCACTGTGTGCAACTTATTGGTATAATGGCCTGCAAACTCTTATCTTTCAAACAGTGCATCAAAAATCCCAACTTGGTATTTACACATTATAAAACTAATATTCCAGATAGCAATTACTCACTCAGTTATTCACTATTGCAATATTTACTCAATCCTATTCAGGACTGCAGGAGCTCGTTAACAATTCTTCCTTCAAAATGGGATACAGTGCATTTGTTTTACATTTGATGTCAATTTAATTTCCTTATCATGCTGTCAGAAGTTTCTAAAACAACACAGTTAATGACAGTTAGGCATCTAACACCGGTTTATTTACTATTTTATGGAAACGTACTAACAGGATAATTCCCTTTAGATTTTAGTTTTCATGAAAATGGATGGAGACAGTCTGGTAGCATTTCCGTGCAAATCAGAATATTTTTTTCCACTTTTCTTCACAAGTTGTTTCAGAATTATTTTTCACTTCACTCTCTAAAACTACTGCTCAGGCTGCTATGCTGTAACTGATTAAGACAATATGCAAGAACAAGAATTATTACAAAAAAGAAGAAATGGCAAGCCTCAACAATGAACTACAAGATAATTTCAATTTGTAATGAAAATTATAATTGCTGACATCCTGAGCACTAGCATTTTAGTATATGCAAAAATACTGTTGAAAAACATTATGATTTTAAATTTGTATACATCAGACACCCCCACCCCCACCACCACCACCACCATCTCCTCTCCTAACCCTCACTAATTTGGCTATTTGTAAGTATGCATGTGCAATGCTACTCATGTTATTACCATACCAACCTGAGTTATCAACCTCTTGACAAACTGTCACTTCACTGACAAACAATAATATTACAAAACTGTTTGACAACCCAAATATCAAAAGTATGAACACAATCTTATACAACTCATCCACAAAAGTATGACAATTAAAAATGTACAATGCAAATCTGAGTAATACATACACACTGCAAGGTGCATTGCATACGTAGAATTAAACATGTAAAGCAGACACTTCTTTAATGCAGCAACAACAAGACTATATTCCCACTCCTTTCCTCATTCCTCTTCCTGTAACCACGTATTTCATAAACAGATGAAGAATTAAATTGCCCAGTGGTACACAGAGCTTACCCTCTCAAAAAGGCTCCTGATAAAACACTATGCTGGTACCCAAATCCTTGCCAGTGTCTCCATCCATTCTCCATCTCCCCAATGATAAACTTACTAAAGTTACTACTAAGCATAGCTTGTTTATTGCATCACACGCACAAGAATGTCAACTTTCTTCTTCAGGTAACATTATCTTCCTTAAACAAATTTAGCCTAGTTAAGTGAACAAAGTGCCATTAAAATGAATAAATAAAAAAATTAAAAAAGTTTAAAAAAAAATTAAAAATGGCAAATTGAAGTCAAGCAGTAATAATAATTGTTAAAAACATCATATTTCGAGTCACGTTGTTTGCTAAACTGGAGTCAAATAAAAATAAGTGGCTTTGAAATGATTCTCTACCTAGTATAGTCCACCCCCTGTATCCCACAGGCAGTGTGAAGACACAGTGGCTGAAACTGCTTTTGAGTATGCAGTTCTTTGAGTTACCAAGTCTCCAGACAGATGCCAAGCACAATATAATCAGCAAACAGAACCTGAATCTATCTTCTTTCCTGTTCTGTAATGATGATCAGGGTTACCCAGTTTTAAAGCAAGTTTAAATCTCCATACATGTTTTTAAGAAACAGTTCAAAAACTTATCTGAACAAGTCTTCTGGAAAGCCATTCTACTACTCATTGTTTCAAGGTTATTTAGGACAATCAGAAATGGTGCAACAAAGTAAAATGATTCCCACAATCAGTCACTTGTAACATTGTCTCCTCGGTCTATAATATGAAACAAGTGCTGTCTTAAATGAAATAGCACATTAGGATTATTAAGTCTTCCTGGAATGCTGGTGATCTGGATATGGAAACAAAACTTGTTCACCAGGGAGAGATACAGCTTCTAAATAAAGCCTTTCATCTCCAGGGAAGAATGGATTAAACATCCATTTGATATTAACATAAGAATAAAGTTTGAAAGTTATGTACTGATGTGCTTTGAATGTGAATATTACATGCAATACTGCAGGACTAGAGATTGAATCAGTTCTTCCAAAATAAAATGAGGCACATAACAATCACCCAACTGATTCTTCCCAAAAATGAGTTTCAGTTTCAGCAAAGCATCAGCTTACCTTAAACACCAGTGCCCGCCAGCAGCTGACAACCTTAACTCAAGAGTGTTAAGTAAAGGCAGCAGACCGAGGATAACACAACAATACCAAACACATGAGTAACTTCTCATAAGCAGCTTAATTTCAGATCTCTGCTGAAGGTGTTTTTCCCCCCTCCCCCTATTTCTCTGTGTCTTAAGTTGGTATAACTGGTTTTACATCATGTGTGTTATCTGACCATCTCAAGGATTACATGCATAAAATTAGACCCTCTTAGTAAAAGTCTGCATATCATTACTGGAACCTTCTTGTATCCTGACAAGAGTGCTCTTCAAACTATCTGGAGATATACAGAGCTGAGAATATTTTTCTGGCACTTCAGAGTTGTGTACTGGTAATTGTTGTTTGACTAATTTTATATCACTGCTGGCTGACTTCAGAGTTCTGCATTGTTATTTTTGCTTCACTGTTTAGTTTTTCAGATCTCTGCTGAAGGTGTTGGTTTTCCCATACCCACCCTCCCTATTCCTGTGTTGTTGTTTAAATTTGGAGGCTTTTCCAGTTGCCAGCCCCCACTGTAGATTTGATCTGGGACACTTCCCCCCCATCCCATCTCTTTACCTCATTCTACCTAACAGACTCCTTCTGCACTTGTTTTTAGTCATTTTTAATTTAACTGCATTTTTTAAACTGTTTGGTCTAACATTGCTACATACTCAAGTGTGCTAGCTTGCACTGCATTTGAATTGTTTTGACTGCTGTTTTAGCTACTTATATATATATATATATATATATATATATATATATATATATATATAAAAAAACCTTTCCTGTAACTAGTGTAATCCAGATTCAGATTTGCTGTATCCAGGACTGTATGTAAGCTTCTGAGCCTCCCCCCCCCCCCCGAAGCTTTCTGTGTTGGAGGGAAGCCTTCCAACTTATCAGTGGGAGTGGTAAGCACTAGGTAACCTATCTACCACATAAGGAGTGGTTCTGGCCCAGAAATTGTAGTTACTGGCCGTTTGGGCAGTTTTTCCATCTCTCTCAACTTTCTGATTTAAAAGCCCGCATTTGCACTTTTTCCCCCCTTTCCTGTAACTAGTTTACTACAGATACAGATTCTTAATTTTAGCACTTGAATTTGCTTATTCGTGATCAGCACTTGTTCAGAACTTGTAAGCACTAAATTACCTACTAATTACTACAGCACTCAACCTTCCTCATTACCTAGAGGAAAACAGTTTTGGTACTTACTTTCCTCACTTGCTTAGAGAAAAGCAGTTCTTGTACTCACTTTCCTCACTTATCTAGAGGAAAATAGTTTTTTATTCAGGCATGTCCAAGGGTCAGTTCCCAGTGTTCTCTCCTGTCTATCTATCTGATGAATCTTGGCATCTTGGGGCAATGTAGAAATTGCCTCATGTACACAGACAACCCTCTCCTCCTACCACCCAACACTACAACCTGTTAGAGATGCACTTATCAACCAAACTAGAGGTAAAGCTCTCTCCAATCAAGATTGAACTTGACAGTCAAGAGGAGAAGGTAAACACTTGCACCACACCACACTCATCACATAGTCTCACTAAATCTACACCACCAAAATCCACACATATAAACACAAACACATTCGCGGAGGCTCTCAATAATAATCTGCTCAAGCAACAGAGACCTCCAAAGCAGAAATGCAAGCAACCTCCACCCCCCAACACAACCCAAATGACACATGGCTCACAGACTCAGTGTGCCACTCAACCACAGCCAATAAGGCAAAACAATGTACCCAGGCTAAACAAGGAGAAGGTTACTGTCAGCTGTCTGTCTGGTGTCAGGATCTGCTACATAACCCACGCACTCAGGTCACTCCACAACAAGTACAAATAGGACTCTGCCATTGTCCATGTTGGTGTGAACGACCCGAGATGTACCTCCCTGGACTACATGAAAAGAGACTTGGAACAGCTCTCCGATCTTGTAGCCCAGGCAGGTATGACCCTAGCCCTGAGCATCATTCTGCCATCACCCAAAATGCCGCAGTACAAGGACAAAATGATTGACTTCAACAATTGGCTAAGCTTATGGTACCATTCTAAAGGGATCCAGTATCTGTCTGCCTAGGATGACATGGTCGACAGACCACAATGCTTTGCCAGAGATGGCCTGCATCTGTCACCCCTAGGATTCCAGATACTGGCTAAGGTTCTTGCCGCCCCTACAGTGCCTTTTTTAGGCAAGGTTCAAATGACAAATTCACCACCGTAACAGGAGCAGGCAAGCAAAAACTGAGGGTGATGCTACTCAATGCCAGCAGTCTAAATCTCAAAATGCACTTACTCGAGGCACTCCTTGAAATGGAGAACATCGATATCTGTGCAGTGACTGAGACCTGGTTCAAGGCTCCAGAGAGCACCCCTGCACTACCAGGCTATAACTCATACTACACTTTTTGGCTATGTAACCTGGACCAGAACACCAAAGGCGGAGGTGTGTCCATATTCATTAAGGATATCCACACCTCCAGGCTAGTTGCTCAGCATAATGCAGCCGAGGTTATCCAAGTGCAACTAACATCTGGGCAAAACTCAATCCAAATTGTAGCTTGCTACAGATCACCCACCATGCCCCAGGATTCCCACTCCTCTTTTCTTGATGTACTGGAAAATATTAGGGTTCTACCAAACACCCTAATAATGAGCGATTTCAACTACCCCACCATTAACTGGGAAAACTACTCATGTACCAACTCCTTCCCTCAACGCTTTCTGGAATTCAGAAACTCCAATGCCCTGGATCAACTTATCCACACCCCCACCAGGGGCAACAATATCCTAGATCTAGTCATTACCAACATGAGTGATCGGTGTTCCACACCTGAAGTCAATGTCTCATTGGTCCGATCCGACCATAAGCTAATTACCCTAGATATCCACATCTTGCCTCCACCCCCCAATTAAGGAAACCATGGTAAAAAATTTCTCCAAAGCCAACTTCATGCTTCTTAAGACAAAAGTGGCAAACTACATGACACCCATGCAGATGGACAATACAGTTACGACTACTGAATCGTACACAATTACACTTTATAAGCACTTACATGAGTGCATGGATCGTGCTATCCCAAACAGAACCAATACGCTATCCTCCAAAAAAAGGAAGCCAATCTGGTGGTCCCCTGCCATAAACAAACTCTACAACAGAAGGAAGAAACTGTTGCAAAAGAGAGTAAAATCCCATGAGTGGAGGAGCTCCCTGGTCAGCCTCAGTAAGAAACTGCGATCCCTGATAAAATCCTCCAAAGCTAGTTACGAAAACAAAATCGCCACTGATTCTAAAGACAACCACAAAGCATTCTATAGCTATGTCAAGAATCTCAATGGCAACACTCAGATCTGCTCTGAGTTACAGCACAATGGCACTAAATATACAGACCAAACTGATATTGCCAACATCCTGGCAGATAGGTTCAGTGCTAGCTTTACCCCCCCCCCTCACCCCCTAAACAGCCCATCTCTATACCAGAAGAATGCAAAGTTCTTGTAATCACGGCTGCACAGGTAAAAAACACACTCTCCAAAGCCAAGAACACAGCATCATTGGGACCAGACAACATCCCAGGCTGCGTTCTACACGAACTACAGAACGAACTGGCACCCCATCTAAGTACCATGTTCAATCATAGCCTCACCTCAGGCTTTGTGCCTGCTGAATGGCGCACAGCGACGGTTATCCCACTCCACAAGGGGGGAGCAACCACGGACCATGGGAACTATCGCCCCATTAGCCTGACGAGCCTGATCTGCAAGGCCATGGAATGTATCATCATGGAACTTGTAAACAAAGACATTGGTAATCTCCAAACTCTGGACCCCACCCAGTTGGGGTTTGTAAAAGGCAGATCATGTCTCCTAAACCTGATAGACTTCTTTGAAGCAGTCACCAAAGCCGTAGACAAGGGTAAGGTGGTTCACACAGCCTATCTAGATCTTGCCAAGGCTTTCGACACCATCCCCCACTCTGGAATTATAGATAAACTCACTAAACTAGGTACAAATCCCTATGTCACAAGATGGGTTGCCAACTGGCTCACTGACAGAACCCACACTGTGAAAGTAGCAGACTCCAAATCCGACTTCAGACCAGTGACAAGTGGAGTACCACAGGGTTCAGTCCTGGGTCCTCTCCTGTTTGGTATCTACTTCTCTGAAGTACAGGCTAACACAGAAGGTCTTTGGCTAACGAAGTTCACAGATGACTGCAAACTAGGAGCCATAATCGAAACTTCTAACGATGTGAACATCCTACAAAAGAGCCTCACTGAGATGCCTGGTGTCAAAGCCATGGCCTCAAGCTCAATCCCAAAATGTGCATTGTCATCCCCTTTGGTAAAAACTCTGTACCCATGAACTACAACATAGGCAATAGTATACTTAACACCGAAAGTGTGATAAGAGACCTTGGGACACAGGTGGACAGTAGTCTCTCCTTTGATAATCACATTGCCACAGTAGTCAGGAAATCCTTCTATGTGGCACACCTCATCACAAAAGGTTTCTCATACAGAAAAAAAAAAAAAAAGAGGTCATTGTTCCTCTCTACTCATCACTCATTAGACCCATTATAGAGTACAATGCCCCTTTTGGTATGTACCTCACAAGACAACTACAACAACTGGAAAGGCCGCAGAAATACCTCACAAAGAGGATTACCAGCCTCAAACAGATGCCCTACGCAGACAGTCTCAAAAAACTCCAGCTTTACTCCGTCGCATATCGCCTACTCAGAGGTGATCTCTGCCTAACATACAAAGCTATGTCAAACCCAGAGCTGTTGGACATGCTCCACTTAAAGAAATCCCAATCCCTCTGAGCTACACACTCTAGGGACCTAAACCTTGTCACCACAATAAACAGAACATGCCGGAGGGATAGATTCCTGTCCCAGAGACTTCCCATACTCTGGAATAAACTACCTATCTATATCAAACAAAGCTCCTCATTAGCACTCTTCAAGAAAAATCTTGATGATTGGATGAGAAATAGGAAATTCACCCCGAGGATCACCTCTGTGGCTCTGCTCGATAGCGGCACAGGAAAATAATTTTCTTGGGTGGCAAAAGCCAGGGTACCTTTTTGGCTGGGCTTGTATAGGCCCCCGGGGCCGATAGTATTATAGGTTCATAGGTAGGTACTAGGCTAACACAGAAACAATTAATTCAAAGAAAAAAAAATAAACAATATAAGCAAGCAAACACTGCATGATTCCAAATGATGACACATTGTATGTATAGAACAGAATGTGCGTATGTAACTTTAAAAAGCATTTCCAGCTGTAAGCACATGCATATAAATAGTGAGCACATGCGGACAGCAGTGCCATTTTGAGAGAACAGCCAGAGTGTTAATATGTATGAATGTGGTAGTCAGTCTGTCTATAAGTTTATTTAAGTTACAAAGCCTCATTCCTGATGTGTTTGCGTGAAATAAATCTGCTTGAACTAAATCCACAACCATTTGTCTATTTTATCCTGACCAGACGACAGACAGGGTTTCTACACCGGGATTTAGAGTGCAACTTCTTCAAGCCATGAGGTGCAGAGTTGAAGGTGAAGGTGTATTGAGCAGTGTGACACCAGGGAAATACTGCCAATCCAGCTATTTGGAATTTTGTAAATAATTAGATGTCATTTGAAAATATTAATATAATTTATACAGATATGTGACACTGCCAGCCCAGCTATCTGGAATTTTGTAAATAACCATATGTCATTTGTGAATAGTAATATGATTCATATGCTTGTCCTACAAATGTAAGAAAACTAAGTTATGTACTGAGCTTCAAGAATGTAACCACAGTGTACCCTACTGGAAAAGAACATCAATGTATATAAACTATATACCTGTGCAAATGTATGTTTTAATAGTAGAATCTGAAACATACAGAGTTAACTTGCAAAACTTTGCAAAAGTAAGTGGAAATTGTTTTATGATTCTGTTATCTCTCAGTTTCAGCTTAGCGCAGACACAATGTCTAGAGCTAGAGGTTTTACTATTATCTTGAGAGAGAGATAATTACTAGGTTTCAAATGTAAAAGTGTTTTTATTGCTCTATGACATTCTAGCAGCTGCACACTTCTGAGAGATATGTATTTCTGACACAGAGGTGTTAGAAATATTCTAAGTATCTGTTTAGCCTGGGAACTGAAGTCAGGTGACAAAGAGTAATGTCATCCAAGCTAACCCTGCAGTAATGTTGATTATTAATTTAAGAACTCTCTCAGAGAAAGTTTGTGCATTTTGTATCTTGTCTTGGACCTGGAAACATCCTTTCATCAGCATTTGCCTTGCTAATAGTAAGTACCTAGGGTACAGTGATATATCTTGGATATAAAGATTAGTTTAGATGTTTTCTGTATTTACTTGACACTATCCTGCAATGTTGTTTTAAAATATTTCTGTGATTCTGAACTCTGTAGTTACGGTGTTGTTTGAATATTGTCGTGTTCTTTTATTATTAAATATATTTTAACCTTTTAACTGGGGCTGGTTTATTTAGAGATATTTATGCTCTTAGAGTGCTTGCATATATATTTGGTGACACTGTATAGGCCACTCCAATAGCCTTAATCTTGGTCATACTTATCATTTGGATAATAGTAGCATTACACAGTAGGATTGCACACCCTTTGTAAGGGCCTTAGAGTAGCTGATAAGTAGTGGTTGGTGGCAGTGATAACTACTTTACAGTCCGGGCAGAAGGGGGCATAGCTAGTAAACCTGTGCCAGCCTTTCCCAGGAGTGTATGTGTGTTTTTGTACAAATCAAATTGTGTGTGTGTGTGTGTGTGTGTGTGTGTGTGTGTGTGTGTGTGTGTGTGTGTGTGTGTGTGTGTGAGAGATACTTGGGCAGGGACACAAAGCACTGGTTGGACAGAGAGGGTGATGGAGGTTTTGGCTTGACCACTCGGCCGAGATCTTAACCCTATATCTGTGCCAGTGGAGAGTCTTATTAGGGATCTGTAGAAAGAGGCAGAAACCAGCCCCAGATGAACTATGATCTGTGTGTGCTCTTAAGGAAAATTGTACTTTACTGTGTGTGTGTACTTGTCATCCTCCCATTGTGTACGTCCCTCACGTTTGCCAGTGGTGAGGATTGAGACTCCTTGATTACTGGGTCAGTGCAGGGGCATCACAAGCAGATTGGGTGACAACAGTGCTCAAACAATCAAAGAGGGCCAGAAACAAACTAAAGGTATCTAAAACTTGCAAAACAGACTTATTTTGCAAAGAAAATGAAATGGAGCATTTGTAAGGCACAAAACGCATCATTAATCAAATGAGTAGCACAAAATATATTATTAATCAAATGAAAGGCACAGAACACATTACTAATTAAATCAAATGTGCAATACTATAATATTTGATAAAACTAGCAGAGATATTCATATGGGGCTCATAATTACCTTTAGTTTGTATAACAAGCATGTTTAAAGTAAAATGGGCACAAGAAAGTACAAAGAGCATGATAAGACATTAAATGGGCATAACAACTACAATAAAAGGGCAAAATAATGTTAAACAGCAGGGCGACTGCATGTTGTTTAGTAGAAGACTGTGTTTTGGGCATAAACTACTATTTTGCATTGGCAGAAGCCATTCAAAACATAACTAGAGTAATTAGAAGAATCTCAGTGTGCGCAAAGTGTGTGCTTTATTATAGTGCAATTATTTCAAAAGAGTTTGCTGTGTGCAAAGTACAGTTATACTGCAAAGTGCAGTCAAAGTACAGACATTTTGAAAAAGTTTCTTGTGTTGTGTACATCTATTCGCAGAGTGCTGCCATTTCAAAGTGTTTCTTACACTGTACAGAGTTATTTTGCAAAGTACAGCCATTTTGAAAGGTTCTCATGCTGTGTACAGTTTATTTGCAAAGTACAGTGATTTGGAGGTGTTCTTGTGCTATGGAGACTTATTTGGCAAAGTGCAGTTGTTTCAGAATCTGTTGTGCTATTGGGCATAATTACAAGTACTGGCATAATATTCTGGCATATATTTGTGTGTGTGTGTTCGTATATAATTCCAAGTACCTTCACTACTGTGTGTTGATATGGCAGTGGCATTTCACAGACTTAGTCCACTTGTTTGATCATAATATTGCATAAATTTAGTATGTGAGCAGGAATACGACAGTTTCATACAAGCAGCTTTTCTGACAAAGATGCACATACAAGGGCATTCATTTTGCTTAACTTAGCTGGCTGAGAGGCCATTCAAAGAGAGAGTTCATTTGTGTATGCACCAACAGTATATGCAGGAGAGGGACAAAACTGCCATACTGTTGTACTGGCTGAATCAAGGGAAAACCCTGAGTACTTGAAATGTAAATTTAGAGAAATGTGCAACCCCCACACAAATGTTACATTAGAGGCACCTATTATATACAACAGATCAAAAGCCAGGTGAAACTTTTGCAGCTTATATCACTAACTTGAGAGTGCAAATTTGGTGACTTAAAAGATGAGTTAATAAAGGACAGGTGTGTGTGGTGTTAATAGTGCAGCAGTGAGAAAGATCTTGCCTTGTGACAGTGATTTAACAATGAGCAAAGCCATAGACATTTGTCAAATCCATGTGATCAGAGAAAGGCTAGTTTTAGCAGCTTCTACAGCAAGCGTGGCAAACAGAAGCAGGTCTAAGCACATGGCAGCTGCAACCTCTGTTGAATTCCCAGGGAGGACCCGTAACATTCTAGCAAGTTCTAAGACTAGCTCAGCAAAATGGACATATTCAGTGCAGTATAAGGGTGAGTTAGCAAAACCCAAGTCAAGTCTTGCTGTTACCCGTCACAATTCTGGTGCTAATCATTAGTCTAAAAGAGAAAAAAAGTGCTTAGCATTTGGTAAACAATGCCACAAGTGTAAAAAATGAAACCACTTTTCAAAAGTTTTGTAAATCAAGCAAGCCTCTTTCAGTTACTTAGGTCACTCAAAAAAGCAAGTTAATCATGTAGAAAGCTGCAACCCTACTTTCTACATAGACGGAGTATCAATGCCCATTGAAAAGGTTACTGCAGTAGATTTATTGGCCAAGAATGAAGTATTTTGTACCGTCCTGATCAATGGTAACCCCACGGAGCTCAAAGTAGACACTGGTTCAAAGTGTAATGTGATGTCAGCAGAAACATTTGCTAGAGTGAAAGCTGGTGAGCAACTGAATTTGGCCAATTGTGCAAAGCTTGTTGCTTATGGAGGTGAACAGAGTCAAACCGAAGGCTCGGTAGTGTTTTCATGTTATTCGGCTGGGAACAGTTACAGTTTGCAATTTTATGTAGTCTGAAGACCTGTGCAGTCATTATTAGGTCTCAGAGATAGATTGAGAATGAAACTGCTTTCTTTTACCAAAGACGTATGTCATATAATCACGTCCCTGTTCCACCTTTACTGATGTTATTTTCTCAGAGTATGCGGATACATTCGACAAGTTAGGCAAACTTCCAGTTGTGTACTCCATGAAAGTAGACACAGAGGTCAGTCCAGTGTTCAGACCAGCAAGGAGAGTTCCAATAGCTATGCAGAACAAAGTCAAAGTCCAGTTAGACAAAATGGTGCAGCAAGGTGTGATTTGTCCGGTCACAGAACCAATTTGAGTGGGTGTCTTCCATGGCAGCTGCTCATAAAAAAAGTTCAGATGAAATCAGAATATGCATTGACCCAACAGACTTGAACAAGACATTAAAGAGACCTCATCATCCTATGCGTACAGATGAGGAGGTTGCTGCCCTCATGCCAAAGGCCACTGTTTTTTTCCATCTTAGATGCAAAAAGTTCATTTTGGCAAGTGATGCTTGATCGCAAGTGTTCACTACTGACAACATTCAGACCCCATTTGGTAGATATAGATTCCTTTGGATGCCTTTTGGAATAAATTCTGCCAGTGAAGTCTTTCAGTGTGTAATGGATCAATTTTTTTCAGGCTGTGTGCTACAACAGTTGATGATTAACTGGTTGGAGGCAATGGTAAAGCAGAGCATGACAGAAACCTCAGGAAAGTTCTGGACAGAACTCATGAAGTGAACTTAAAGGGCAATCCTCTGAAATGTAAATTCAGACTACCAGAAGTTACTTATGCAGGTCATTTATTTACCAGAACAGGCTTATGACCAGACCCTTCTAAACAAGCAGCGATTCTTGAGATGCCAGCCCCAGACAATGTCCAAACCTTACAGCGTTTTCTTGGTATGGTTAACTATTTGGACAAATTTATCCCTGACTTTAGTGAGTTATCAGCGCCTTTAAGAGAGCAGACACACAAACATGTTGCCTGGTCATGCTTAGAACAACACCAGACAGCATTTGATAACCTCAAACAGCAAACTGCCAACTCGCCTACATTGAGATACTATGATGTCCACAAACCAGTAGCCCTTTCCTGTGATGCTTCAAAGTTCGGTCTTGGTGCAGTTATTCTTCAAGAGGGAAGACTTACCCAAACTGAGATGCAGTATGCTCAGATTGAGAAGGAACTTTTGGCAATTCTGTTTGTATGTTTAAAGTTCCATGATTATATCTGTGGCTGAGCTTTCCAAACAGAAACTGATCATCAACCTCTAGTCACTATTTTAAAGAAGCCTATGCATACCACTCCAGCAAGACTACAAAGAATGAAGCTTAGATTACAAAAGTAGAATTTCAAAATGGCCTACGCAAAAGACAAACTTCTTTACCTGGCTGATACCTTATCCAGATCGCAATGTTGGATGGCTGTCGAAGCAATCTTATTTTCCATACAGAGGTGAGATGCTGATGGAGGATGGTATAATTTTCAAAGGCCCAAAGGTTATTGCTCCTACTTCCTTACAGCATGAATACATTCAGATTTTGCAATGTGGCCACCCAGGTACCAATCCTACCAAAAGAAGGGCAAGAGGACTAGTATTTTGGCCTTCTCTATCAAAGGACATTGATAAAGTGCTTTCATCTTGTTCAGTATGCAACCGTACAAAACTGCATTTGCAAAAAGAGCCACTTCAGCTAAGCCAGATTCCTGAACTACCTTGGTCAACAGTAGCCACTGACATATTTGAGTGGAATAATCAGCATTACTTAGTGTTGGAAGATGCTTATTCGAACTGGTTTGAGATCAATTTGCTACCTAACTCAACGTCTATGTGCTGTTATTACTAAGATGAAACATAATTTCTCAGTCCATGGTAGTCCATAGAAAGTTATTTCTGACAATGATACCCAGTATACCAGTCAACCGTTTCAGAAATTTGCAAAAAAGTGCGACTTTATCCATGTTACTAGTAATCCAGAACACTCACAGTCAAACGTCCTTGCTGAACGTGCAGTACCGAATGCAAAGCGATTACTAGAGAGGTCAGAGTGTGACAATACCAGTATCTTCTTGAATTTGCTTAATCTCAGAAATATACCCCTTGACAACTCACTTGGCTCACCTGCTCAAAGACTTCTATCTAGGCAAACCAGAACAACCCTGCCTATCAGTTCTAGTTTGTTGGTGCCTAATGCTAAAAACAATAAAGGAATCAAAGCCCAACTTTTTAAGAAGCATTCCTTTCAGAAGTCCATCTGTGATAAAATGGGCAGCTTTTTTTGTCTGTTGAAAGAAGGAGAGACAGTGAGGATGCAAACGGTGAAAGGCTTTGATTGAATTGGTCAAGTGAGAGATATATGTGCCAAGCTGGGATCCTACTTAGTAGAATCTGAGGGTACAGAATACAGGAGAACCACAGACATCTTCTTCCTGTGTCAGAAATGATATTGCAGCATTGTACCTGTTGATACAAACGCTAGATCTCAAAGCAACCCTGACAATCTTCATACCGAAGAACATGTCTCAGTATCCATTCCTATTCCTGATGATGCCCCAGATGTCCCCAAAGCTGAACATTTCTTGAGGACAGTCCCCGTTGCTAGATCCAATTTGGACTTATGTTACATGATCAGGTCATATTTCTAGACCTAGAACAAAATACACAGCAACCTGGACATGATTGTGTATGTGTCTAATTTTGTATGATTGCATGTCAAACAATTACTTCTCTATAACTACATGTCAAAAGATCATTTATGTGTAATTGCATGTCATTGGATACTGTAATTTAGTATATGATCGTTCTCAAAGAGGGAGGATATAGAACAGTGTGTCTGTATATGTAACTCTAAGAAGCATTTCCAGATGTAAGCACATGCATATAAATTAGTGAGCACATGCAGGCAACAGGCATAGTGTTAACATGTATGAATGCGGTAGTCCGTCTGTTTATAAGTTTAAGTTTACATAACAAAGCCTCATTCCTGATGTGTTTGTGTGTAATAAAGCTGCTTGAACTGAACCCACAACAGCTTGTCTGTTTTATCCTGACTAGACGAGTGACAGTATGTATCTCCTATTGATGTACTTTCTCACTTGGAAAATAACCAAATAATGTTCTTTGCTATGCCTCAGACTCACCAAACAGCCGAAAAATAAGTACAATGAAAGAAAAGGTGAGACTCCGCTGGATGTTCCACTGCTTTATTAAAATACACAAAAAGTTATATCCAAAACTGGTAAGAAACTCCAACAAAATGAATATCCACTGACAAGCGCTTTTGGGTTAAAACCCTTCATCAGATCACATACTAAAACACTTCCTGATATTTAAAATACATGTCAACCAATGAGAGTTAGTAAAAAGCCCGCCTTTTCTGCAAGGCTGGTTTTAAAGGTACACAGTCTTTTAAGCCCGGAGTTCTGTGGGCCATCAATTCCAAAATCCATTTAGACTTCATAGATTCAGTTAATAGTTTAACATCACCCCCCCTATTGTTCATGACAACATTAACCACTGCTTTGAATTTAAAATTATGTGTGGGGTGGGTCTCAATATGCTTATATAAAGCATTATGTGCATCTTTATTCCTAATTGAAGACATATGTTGCAATATTCTTACATATTGTTGGTCTTGCCAACATAAAAACATATGCATTCAGTGCACTCCGCTATGTAAACTAAATTACTTGTCCTACAGGTAGCTTTTGCTTTGAAATTAAAGACATGTCCACTGACTGGATGTGTAAAGGTGTGATCTTTATTTATAAATTGGCATGCTTTACAATATCCACATGGGACACTGCCAAATTTTTCTTTTAGGATACAAGTTTGGGTTACTGTTTTCTCTTTACAAAGGATATCTTTTAGATTCTTGTTTCTCCTATAACCAAATTGTGGATAAGCCCCCACTATATTTCTTAACTTATTATCTCCCTCAAAATATTCCAGTTTCTGTTGACAATATCCCTGATGTCTCCTATATTACTGCTATATGTAAACAATACCCTTGGTTCATTAGGTTTGTGTGTGGTATTAGTGGTTCTTATTTCCCCTTTATTACATTTAAGCCATGGCTTAAACCTATTATCTCTTTTTGTGTGATTGGTATCAACCACTCTATTAACCAGTTCTCCTCTATAGCCCCTTTCTAAAAAGTTGCTCTTCAAATTAACCATTTCACATTCAAACATCTTATCATCCAGATTCAATCTGGAAATTCTGCCAATCTGGCCCTGAACAATATTTGAAAACATATATCGGGGGTGCATGCTATCGAAACAAAGCATTGTATTTTTCCAGCACTCCTTCCTATATAGGCTTGATGAAAAGCCAGCTTCATTTTGTGATATACATACATCTAAAAAATCAATATTTGTGGTTGAACATTTCTTAGTAAACTTCAGGAATGTAGTAGTGGAGTGTAGATAGTCTAGAAAACCATCCAAAGATGTAACATCATCCTTCCACAAAAAGAAAATATCGTCCACAAAACGTGTATATAAATGTATATGTTGCATCCATTCTGGCTTATTAAAAATCATAGCCTTTTCCCAATGCCAAAGGACCATATTGGCATAGTATTGGCACAGGAGTGCCCATGGCCACCCCCTGTGCCTGTCTATATGTATGTTGTGCTCCTACAAACACATTATTTTCTAGAACCAGGGTTAATAAAGTACTGATTAATATTATTTTCTCCTCATCAACATTCTGATCTGCCAATACCTCACTAACAGCTTGAACCCCATAGTCATTACTAATTACAGTAAATAGGTTTTGAACATCTAAGGTAACCATCAAAAAATCTCTATTTATTTGTGTCCTCTCTATTCACATCACCCAATTTAAGCAAAAAATCCCCTGTATCTTTAAGTATGGTTGGCAATTTATCTATAAAAGGATGTAATGTATGTTCCAGCCATATGGAAATATTTTCCGTCACCCACCCTCTGCCAGAAACTATGGGTCGTAATGGTGGGTCATGAAGAGACTTGTGTATCTTTGGTAGACCTTTGAAGATGGGAATGACGGCCTTGTCTATCAATAAAAATTTATATGTATCATCACTGATTTTCATTTCAAAAAGCAATCTTTTTAAACAATTATGTACTTTATCTACTATAATTTTTACACCCACAGGATTAATCTGTATATATGTATGTTTATCTGATAGCAATTCTTCTATTTTTCTGACATACATAATAGTGTCTAATACTACCACCGCTCCCCCTTTATCAGCTGTTTTGATGACTAAATTTTTGTTGTTACTTAAGTCAGACACTGCTTTCTTCTGTTTTTGTGTCAAATTATGGTATTCATTAAACATCCTATTCTTAAAATATTCCTGTAAGTCATGTTCACAGCTACTTATAAATAAATTAAGAGCTGGAGAGAAAGGTGGTATATAACAGCTTAGTTGTCTAAGGGTTGTGTTATATTCATTATTAACACCAAAAGCACATTTCAATGCTAAATTTCTACAAAAAAGCATGATATCAAGCGTAACTTCATTAAAAGCACTAAGTCTGTCCGGTACAAAGGTCATGCCTTTGTTCAAGACATATAATTCTTCGCTATTCAAAATATAAGAAGATAAATTAAAAACAATACCATCATCATGGTTAAAAGTCAATCTAGTATCTTCCTTCTTTTGTTCGGGTCTCTCCCCTCGCTCAACGAGTGTTTCCACGCTCCTCGTTTCTTCATGGGAGCTGGCAACTGCTCCAAAAAACGTGTGCACTGAATGCATATGTTTTTATGTTGGCAAGACCAACAATATGTTTAAGGTAAGAATATTGCAACATATGTCTTCAATTAGGAATAAAGATGCACATAATGCTTTATATAAGCATATTGAGACCCACCCCACACATAATTTTAAATTCAAAGCAGTGGTTAATGTTGTCATGAACAATAGGGGGGGTGATGTTAAACTATTAACTGAATCTATGGAGTCTAAATGGATTTTGGAATTGATGGCCCACAGAACTCCGGGCTTAAATGACTGTGTACCTTTAAAACCAGCCTTGCAGAAAAGGCGGGCTTTTTACTAACTCTCATTGGTTGACATGTATTTTAAATATCAGGAAGTGTTTTAGTATGTGATCTGATGAAGGGTTTTAACCCGAAAGCGCTTGTCAGTGGATATTCATTTTGTTGGAGTTTCTTACCAGTTTTGGATATAACTTTTTGTGTATTTTAATAAAGCAGTGGAACATCCAGCGGAGTCTCACCTTTTCTTTCATTTCACTTGGAGAATAAGCTATATAATCCTTCAGACTTATAAAATGAAATGCTAAGCCTAAAGTCTTCTTTGTTAGCAGCTGTAAAACTTATTTTTAAACATGATAATGTTAACATGTCTTCATATAAAATGATGAATTGATTCTATTCCAAAGACATGCATCTGGAGCATTTCTCCCCGGGCCTCCGCTGAAAACAGGCTCTGTGAAACCTAGTCGGACTTTCCCAGTCAACAAATGTTAAATAAATAAATAAATAAAATAAAATATACAGCTTTTTTATAAGCTACACAAAGTCATCCTCTTCAAATATAAAAAATAAAACTCAATTCACCATCATAACTGTAGGTCTAAACAAGTAATTTTCTCATGTGCATGGCACATCAAAAATCACCATAGGCATGGTATCCTTAACACCTGCCTCCCTTAGCTGGCAATATTCACATTTCTGGTGCTTGCTACCCAGTGGACCTTTGGTATTCCCCACAGTTGAGATACCACTGAATCTATCATGTATGCATGGGCATGTAAACCTCTGCCATGTGCGGATATTTGTTAGTGGCTAAAAGCATGTCAACCAACTTACCAAATTTTTGGTCAAAAATTAGTTGACTGAACAGAACTTTTACATAAGAAAGCAGTTAATTCTGTTATGCAGAGCAATTCACCCAAATCTGAGTACTGGGGAGAAACTTCCATCTCCTTTTTCTAATGTATGAAACTCTGAGATTGCTAAACATTAAGGAAACTCTTTGCCAAATTTCAATGAAGCTCCATTCAGTCACCCAGATTTGACCAAACAAGCAATGGTGCAGTACTTGTTACCCAATCAACTGAAACCTCTTGTAACAAAATACATGTTTTTTTAGCTTACTCTATACTATTAGCATTACAGAATACAAACAATTACATAGAACCTAGAACCATACCACAGTCCAAGGCAAGCAAGGGTAAATAAAAAGCCCCAAAAGGTGGTGCATGCTGAAGTATTTTTCTGTCTTTCATAACACAGTATATTTCTACCTGGCACTTACGGTTTTCATCAAACAAACATACTTCATGCTCTTCACACTGTTATAGATCTCAACCTTCCATTTCCAAAATGTAAAAAATTGCCCTCAAACCGAGCAAAGAGACAAAAGGTGAAACACTTGATAACAGCTCTAACTAGGAAACTCACAGCATAAAATGCGTTACTTTATACTTAAAAATGCAGTTTGGTGAATTAATACGATTCAGCATTGTTTACTATGGATTTGGGTAAAAAAAAATCTTAACAGTGGATGTGTGATGGACCCTTGAACATGAAAAGTGTGGAATGTGAAATTTTAAAAGATTCATATAATAAGGTACAGCTAAGTGATAAGCCAGGAGATATGACTTTTAAGGAGTTCTGTATCATATACTTAAATAAAATAAGAGAAAGGTTTCCTTTTGCTACATTTATTTATTTATTTATTGCTTGACTGATTGATTTATTGATTGACATTTGTTACTTACATGGACAGTGCAATGGTGCAGTAGTTGCGTTGTCACTTCACAGCAAGAGGTTCTCCAGTTTGACTCCCAGCTCTTGTGCCTTCTGTGTGGAGTCTGCATGTTCTCTCTGTGTCCATGTAGGTTTCCTCCCACATTACAAAGACATGCATATGGAGCGTATGCTACCTGGGCCTCCGCTGAAAAATTGGCTCCGTTCCAAGTCGGACTTTCCCAGTAAACAAAAGATAATAAATAAATAAATACTACTACTAAAAATACTGTTTATTTATTTACTTTGATTACTGGAAAGTTTGACAGGGTAGGAGCCCATTCTCCGTGGAGGCCCATGGGAAAAAGCTCCAAAGTATTACAAAACATTTTAAGAACACAATTTTACTTGTGTCTTTTGGCTTTTCCCGGTTAGGGGTCGCCACAGCGGAACTCCAGTCCACTAATGATTGGCAGTAGATTTTTACGTGCCGAGTTGCCGACCCTGATGCACAACCTTCAACGAAGGTAAGCCCATTCACGCATGTCTCCACACACAAGACGCTCTAGCCGAGAATCGAACAGGACAACAGGGAGGGTACTGATCTGAATGGATGCAGGTAAGGAGTTCCAGACCTTAGTAACATTGTATGAGTATAGACAACGCCCAGCAGATTTAATAGATTTGTGGACAGACAGGAGTTTTTGGCCACAGGATCATAATGACTGACTGGGAACACAGTAGTGAAGAATGTTATTTAATGATGGACATGCAGATAGATGTTGGATAACTTTATAGGTGGTAAGAAGCTGTGTATATGTTTGTTTATTGGGTAGTTCTAGCCAATTTAGCCTTTTTAGTGGTATACAGTGGCAGGTTCTGAAAGCGGTATTTGCTGCAAATTTAGCAATTTTATTATAGCAAAGTTGTCTTGTTTCTGGTAAAACACAAGCACTACTATGTCACTAAACTGCCCTTCTTCTAACACTACACTAACTTGAATCTGATCTCTTATTATCACCTACTCAATATTTGCCCTTATCTTCTTCAAAGCATTTCCTATATAATTTCCTTAATTCTACACTGCAATCCCTGATATCTCATTCAATATCTCTTGGAGCTTTTCTCCTCAGTTCTCCACTGAAAAAGGGCATTTACCCAGTTGGACTAACCCAGTTAACAAATGTCAGATAGATAGATAGATAGATAGATAGATAGATAGATATTATACATCATCTCTCACTCTCCAATCAAATACTGTGCTTTTCTTTAGATGATTACTCTGCACAACACATACTATACTTCCACTATAACACTTTCACACGTGCATACACATTCTATTCTACTTCTTTCAACAGCTTTTCCTAAACAATACTGTACATACTAGAGATAACTTGTTGTTTTGTTTATTTTCTTAACACTTCACCTCTCACTTTGGCATTTAATGTTGTAATGTGTCAGCTGTCCATTCAAATGAAACATTTTCTGTCATCTTCTCTCCTTTTCAACTAATATTTAATAAGATATATCCTCATTAAAAATGTAAGATGTTTCACAATGTTACGTTGTCCCATCTCGCCTCTTTCTTGCTGGTTGGGTCGGCTCCGACTCTGGCGTATACTATAGCTCGAGAGCTTTTACTGGCTTGAGGCTAGCCCCTATCCCAAAATGCCTAGCGGTAGTTACCCAGATCATGTTTAATGCTTGCAGTGTCAAGATTGCTCGTACTGGCTCAGGCTAAGCATTTTCTTCTTCTTGTCATGTTGACTATTTTTTTTTTGCTTTCAGATAGCTAATTTCTCTTAATTTAGTTTTTAGAGTGTGTTCACCTTAGTCTAGCACCTTTGTGACCTTTCCGCTGCTGCCTTTTTGTTGTGGCTGTAGTACTTTTCTTTCAGGCCTAACCCTTTCCTTGAACCAGTTTGACTTAGAGGGTTCCCTGTTCCCTTTCTCTTAGCCCAGTCTTCTTTTAAAGGCTTTTTCCTTTCATTTCCCTTTCTTTTTCCTTACAGGAGCAGCCGTTTAAGTTACAGGCTCTCCTGGGTTGGAGGAGTCGCTGTTTAACTCAGAGGCTCTGCCCCTTCCCCCTTTTCCCTTTCCTCTTAAAAAAAAAAAAAAAAAAAAAGGTTTAAAGTTAAGTTCCTTTAGGGTGTTTGCTGTTGCTGGTGTTTTTTCTCTTTAGTAATATTGTAATTACTTCCTAACATGTCCAAAGATCCTAAGGAGTCAAAACCTTCGGGTTGTAAGAAGTGTGACTGGTGCTGCCAGAAGATGTCCCTTACAGATGGGCACACAAGCTGTGTCTATTGCTTAGGGGCTGCACACCTGCAGGACTCATGTTCTATCTGTCATGCTTTTAGTTCTCGGGTCCTGCAGGAGAGAAACAAATATGCTGATTTTATGAGGCTTACTGAAGAGTCCCTTTGATGTTGGTATTGAGGGTTCTCAGCCAGAAAAAAAACAAGAAAAGTCCCCTAAGCCATCATCTTCGTCGGCTTCGATGTCAGAGCCATCCAAATCCAAGGATAAACCTGTGAGTTTGTCAGATCAGAGTGTTGGTTCTGACAACGCTCTCTTTCTCCAGAGGTTCCATCAGTGGTTTCACAGCCAGTCAAGACTCTCAAGAGAATCAGATCTCCCTCTCTGGAGCCTTTGCGGTCTGTTCCACAGTCCCCACTGTTGCAATCTGTGGCAGGCAGTCATCGATCTTCCTCTCATTCCTCTCGATCATCCAGGCTTTCAGATCATGATGTGGAGAGGCTTCTCAAGACACAGGCATTAGCTAAATTATTATCGAGCCCAGCCCACAAGGAATTGGTGCCAACACCCCAACCCGCGCCATTATTGATTCCTCCTCCAACTCCTTTGAGTTCGGAGCCAGAGTGCATGGAAGTCATTGTGGTGGAACCGTTGGCTCTGATTGCCACTGGTCTATTGGTTCCAACTACCGCTCCAATCTCTTCGTTGTCTTGGTCTATCGAAGGATCTGGGGGCCGATACTCTCTCATCGGCTCCAAGGGGGGGGGGGTGTCATCAGGCCCTTGTCTGACCCCGCCCTCCCTCATGCGGCTTCAGCGCAGGTGAACTCTGCTCCTACGTCGGCCTCAGAGTCCTCGCCCTCGGTTAGGAGATCTCTGGACTCTTTGGAGTCGGGGACGCTTTCGGGCCAGGACCGCAGTGCCTTTCAGGTGATGAGGAGCATGCCGTCTCCTGAGACCACTCCACCCTCTGCTCCATTGGCTCCTACTTTTTTTGGTGCCTGAGTCTGCCTCCGGTCCCCCCCCCCCAAGTGTAGGGAATCCATGCACCAGGACGCCCCATTGGGCGACCCCACCTCTTCCGAAACCTCCCCTGAACACTCCTCAGAGGAGGTTCCTCGGAAGAGAAAATGCAAGAGGAAGCATTTGAACTCCCCTGAGTCTTTCACTTCAGACACAGACTTGGAGGACTCAGAAGGGTCCCACAGTCCCCCTCTGAGGAAGTCTCTTTTTCAGACATCCTGGAAATCCTTAGACAGAGGGGTGGCTGGAAATCCCTTGCCCCTTCTGAGGATGAGTCTGTGTACCTAGATGCATTTCGTTCCCGACTCTCCACCTCTTGGGTGTCCCCTACTTTCGACCCTCTACTGGCTTTGGTGAGTCTGAAGGCCTGGAGCTCCCCAGACACTATGGAACCAGTTCCAAGGAGGCCCAATAAATTCATAACTGCTCCAGAGGATAGGTCCTTTCTATCAAAGGGTGTGCCTGTTGATGCTATGGTGGTGGCGGCAGCCACCAAGAAAGAGTTTGCGGAGACTTCTGTCCATCAGGCCAAACAAAGAGTCTCATACGATGGACAGGTATGGGAAGCATATGTTTGCTTCAGCGGCCTTTACTCTCAGGTCGACAAATTATTTGTCTCACTTTACACGCCTTCAAAGGGATCTCCTAAAGGAACTAAGAGATATCCTACAGCTGAAGCAGCTGCGAGCAAGGTGGCTTCACAGCTTGCGACCTTGACATCTATAGTTTCCACCATGCGACTGATCTCCTACGCAGCAGATGGAGCAAGTAGGGCAGCGAGCACAGGAGTTGCTTCATGCAGACACTCCTGGATGCGCCTTTGTCAATTTGCAGAGCCCTTCATGTCCCCCTTTACCAACACCCTCTTTGACGGCTCGTCGCTGTTCGGGCCTCAGGTAAAAGAGACTCTTACCAGGTGTGAACGAGATGGCAAAACTCTGTCTGCCATGGGAGTATGTTTTTCTGCCCCCTCTAGGCCTTACCCAAAGGGTCAGAAGAGCGGGAAGATGTGGTTCAGAAAATCCCAGGGAGTTTCACCTGACACACTTGGAGACATTTCCTCCAGGGACAGAGGGGGAAATAACGGAAAACATCAACCCCGCGGCAGGAGGGTCCGCAGAATCAGGCCAACAGAGATACCTTCTCTGGCAGGCCTTTCCAGTGCTCCTGAAAGGAGGCTCGACTGTCTACCTCTGGAGGCAGTTGGGGGAAGATTATCCCAGTACCCAAAAGCCTGGCAAACAACCACGAAAGATACATGGGTACTATCGATAATATCCAAGGGTTACAAAATTCCCTTCTCCCAACCACCCCCTCCAACAAATCAACACGCAATCTGAGATGTTCCACCCAGTCTTCGGGATCATGCAAACCGAGAAGTTCAAAGGTTGCTAGAAAAAAGAGCCATCCAAGAAGTCCCTGCAGACCAAATCGAATCCGGCACTTACTCAAGGTTCTTTTTAGTTCCGAAAAAGACAGGGGACTGGAGCCATTTTGGATCTCAGCAAACTCAACAAATCAGTCAAGAAAACAAAGTTCCGGACAGTAACACTGCAGTCCATTCTTCCCTTTTTGGGTCACGAAAACTGGATGTGCTCTATTGATCTCCAGGGTGCGTGCTACCATATAAAAATGGACAGGTGGTCCAGGAGGTACTTACGCTTCCAGCTGGGAACCAGTCATTACCAGTTCAGAGCTCTGCCCTTTGGTCTCACCACAGCCCCCAGGGTGTTCACCAAATGTATGGCAGTAGTCACGGCTCATCTGAGGCGTTTAGGATTCCAGGTGTTTCCATATCTAGACGACTGGCTCCTCACTGCCACCACCAAGCATCAACTCATCGAGGCACGGGACTCCATTATTCACACCTGTACACAACTAGGCATCACCATAAACTATGAAAAGTCTGCCTTGTTGCCTTGTCAGTATATTTCATTTATAGGCGCAGACTTACGCACAAGGGCCATGATAGCAAAACTGCCTCACCTCACGAGAGTGTTAACCATTCGGTCAAGTTTCAATCCTCTTGGCAAACAAGAGAATACAAGCAAAATTTGTCCTCAAGGTCTTGGGTTCGATGGCTGCAACAATTACTCTGGTCCCCATGGCACGCTCCCACATGAGAATTCTACAGTGGCTCCTTTTTGCTCAATGGTCATTCCAGGATTTGCCAATGTCACATCAGATATGGATCATGGAGTCTTGCAAGAAGGACTTAGCATGGTGGCTTCACTCCCCTCTGGTATCAATGGGCAGACTGTTTCTAGCCCCCCAATCCGTAGCCACAGTAACCACAGACGTTTCCCAGATATGGTGGGGGGGGCATTATCTGGGACAGACTGTGCAAGAACACGAGTACCACTTGCACATCAATGTCTTATAGATGAGAGTGGTGCTTCTGGCGTTGCAAGCACTTTGAGACTCTCTACCTACAGGGACTATAGCAATTCAGACAGACAATATGTCGGTAGTATGGTACATCAACAAACAGGGCGGAACCAGGTCTTACCCATTGTGCCGAGAGGCTCTACAAGTATGGCAATGGGTGATGTCTTCCCAACATTTTCTGGTCGCAACACACATTCTGGGGAAATCCAATGTGATAGCTGACAAGCTCAACAGGGCTATTCTGATGCCTCATGAGTGGTCCCTGAAACAGAAGTTGCAGAGCTGATTTTTCGAAAATGGTGCCAGCCCTGCTGCGATCTTTTCGGCACTCCCCTCAATAACAAATGCAGCAGCTACTTTGCCCTAGTCCCACCACTGGGACAGTCACCCAGGGACGCACTGGTTCACAACTGGCCCCCGGGACTGCTTTATGCCTTCACACCATTTCCCCTGATCCCCAAGGTTCTTCAGAAAGCTCAATCGTTGGGTTGCAAGTTAATCCTCATTGCTCCTTACTGGCCTCAACAGATTTGGTTCCCTTTCCTCTGGCCTCATCCGCAAAGGAAGCCTTGGATACTGGGCCCAGTTCCAGATCTCCTGACGCATCAGTGGGGTGCTCTCCACCCTTCAAGCGATGGCTTGATTTCTCCACTTCCGGTCTTAGCCAGGCTCCCAGATGTTTCCCCGGCAGTTCAACACACTTTGATTTCAACCCATAAAGCCCACTACAAGAAAACTTTGTGCTAGTAAATGGAAGAGGTTCTCTTGTTGGGGAAAAAAGAACGACATTGATCCCTTTACTGCCCCCATTTCTAAGATTCTGGATTTCTTTGCTGAAACATTTGAACGAGGAGCAGCGGCAGCTACTATCCAAGTCCAGCTAGCTGCCATTTCTAATTCCCATGTAGGAGAAATGGGATCTAACATCATGTCCCACAGACTATTTAAAGCATTCCTAAGAGGTACTTCCCTCTTAAGATCTCCAATAAGAGAATCCCCCCCCCCCCGGGATTTAAATCTAGTTTTAGAGTCTCTCATTCTTCCTCCCTTTGGGCCAGCTGATTCTTGTCCTCTAAAACTTTTAGCATGGAAGACCTTTTTCTTAACCGCCATTACTTCAGCTAGGAGGGTTTCAGAGTTACAAGCCTTATCTACTCATTCCCCGTACTTGACTTTCCACAAAGATTGAGTTTCTCTCAGAATCAATCCCTCCTTCTTACTCAAGGTGTGTTCAGAGCACAATTTAAATCAATCCATACAGCTTCCAGTATTCTTCCCCAATTATGACCCCAATGCTGGACAAGGAAGGAAGGAAAACCAAACTGCTCATGGATTTAAAAAACAAACAAACTCCTGGCTTTAATGGTATTAACGCAAGCAAAAATAAGAACACAGCGTTTTCGTCTGGATACAAATCAGACTTCTTCAGATACATCTATATTGGATAATTAGCCAATATATATATATATATATATATAACACACTGGTTGTAAGACGTCCCACCTATAATTAAACAATTAACTTAATAATGGCTTAGTACTGCTTTAGAAGAATGCCTTAATAGTAAATACTGTCAGTATGTTAAATAACAAAAGAATAAAAAATTCTATAAAATACAAGTATTAACTTGTTTAAATACATTGTTTTGATACTGCAAAAAACATTTGATTGCTAAACATTTGATTGATAAAATGTAAGGTTAAAAACATGATTTAAAAAACAATTATAAACAAATATTATGACCAAATGCAGTTATTACAACTTAGCTAATCTAAGTTTTAGTAATGGTGTAAGGGAAAGGCTGTCATTTAAACCTGGAGGTTTATTAGCCTCAAGTAAAATTTGCCAATAGGCTTCTCTGTATGTCAATTTTGATTCCCAAGGTCCACCTCTGGGATCTGAGAGGTTATGGAATAAGAATTATAATTACAACCATTTTCACAGGGGAGATTATCATCAGGGGGAGGGAGGCAGAGAGGCTACAGATACCAGCATTGAGTAATATTTGTTACCACAGTGTAAATGAAAACACAAATAGTTAGCAGGTCTGGATTCCATATTTTCAATTACAGTGGTATAGAAGTTACTGCAAGTTTCTTTGATTTATTCATTCAAGGTTTCAAATTTGTTCCATTGATCAACAGTAATTTGACACAAGTAATTTTTGATTTAAAAATGTTCATTAGAAGGTTAAACTTAAAAAAATATGTTTGGTGATCAACCTTCTGTTATACATTCTAATACACCAAAGAAAAAAGTCTTTTTAATCCACCTCTTCATCCACAATTAAAAAACTTGGAAAATGTGATTGAGAGTGAAATCAGGAAACAAATACCTAATAACAGGATACATTCCAATTTGAAACATGAACAAAGAGAATTATTGACACAATTATGTTCCAACCCACAGCTCCGAGTCATGGAACCAGATAAGGGAGGTGGTATTGTCCTCTTGGACAAGATAATGTATGAAGGGAAAATGATCATCATTTTGAATGACATCAGTATATATAGTAACGTTTCTATTAATGAAATAAATATATCTTATAAAAAAATAGATTTGGCACTTAAGGATCTATTCGATCAGGGAGTCATAGATTTTGACACATACAATTATCTAGTAAATACTACACCTAGGGTACCATCCATTTTTGGGGTACCCAAAATTCACAAGTGTGTAGACAATCCCCCCCTTAGACCTATTGTTTCCTTAGAAGGTGAAAAAATTGCACCCCTGCCCAAGTTTTTGGACTGGAAACTCAAGAAACTGTGGGGAAGACAAACATACATGCTAAAAGATTCTTGGGAATTTTTAAGTTTGGTAAAAAGAGAATATTTTTCTCCACATTTGAAATTTGCTACGGTTGACATCACAGACTTGTTTTCAGTGATTCTGCATGATATTGGATTGGCCTGGTTAGAGGAAGCACTAAGGACCAAACCGGATATTACAGAAAATGAGATATTCTTATGTCTGGAATTGGACGAATTAGCTCTCAAGAACAACTACATGTATTTTGAAGGACAGTATTTCAGGCAAGAGACAGGAGTAGCCATGGGGGCCAGTTGTGCCCCCACCTTTGCAGATATGGTCGTATCAGTCTGGGAAGAGACGTTTGTGTACAATAGTACATAGCAGAAATATTGGAATTTATATACCAGATTTTTGGACGACATCTGCATTTTTTGGGTGGGGGGTACACAACTTTTTGAAGGGTTTATTCGATATCTTAACTCAACCACCCATTTCTTCAAGTTTGCCTATCAAATTTTCCAAGATAGTGTAAATTATTTGGATGTATCTTTAAGTAAATTTGAAGAAGGTTTCAAATCTACTATACACAGAAAAAACACTTTTTCCAATACATATATTCATTTTTCAAGAGCACACCCGTTTTTTTTTCAAAAGAAGGGTATTGTGAAAGGCCAGTATGTAAGGGCCAGTCGCATGACATCAATGGATGTTGATTACGAACAGGAATGTACAAAATTGAGACATATGTTCATGGAACGTGGTTATCCCAGTGATTTGATATTTAACATTTACACTGAAGTCACACAGGGTAGAAATGACAAATACAAGCCTATTTTGGGTGGAAGTTTAGAGTGTAATAATCAACATGGCTATACAACCAATAATAGCCTGGGATATAACAGAGTATTTGCAACCAATTTCAGTGGCAGTGCATATTTGATAAAAAATATAATAGAAAAGAATATAAAAAATGTTCAGAATTTACAGATTTACCTAACCTAAAGGATAAACCCATTAAAGTAGTGTTAAGAAAAGGACAGAACATCAAAAACTTGTTAGAAAAGGTCAATTATGGTAGTGACTTTTCACATAAAAGGAAAGGGACATACAAGTGTGGGGCTTGTAACCAGTGTTCTCATATTATACAAAAAGAACAAGTTACAGTAGCCTTGAGAAATAAAGTTTTATATTCCCACAGTTATTCCAACTGTACAGTTCGGGGCTAGTCTATTTGGTTTGTTGTAATGGTTGCAAAAGTTTTTACGTGGGTAAAACCAAGAGGTAACTAAAGCGTAGAATATATGAAGACATGAATAGTATAAGCAACAGGAATCATCACAACGCCTTATACAAACATTCCTTGTCATGTCCCAAAGCAAACTATTGCTTTTTGTAATTGAAACAGTACAAAAAGATCCCAGGGATGGACCTTGGGAATCAAAGTTGGCATACAGAGAAGCCTATTGGCAACTTTTCCTGGAGGCTAATAAACCTCCAGATTTAAATGACAGCATTTCCCTTACACCATTACTAAAACTTAGACTAGCTAAATTGTAAAAACTGCATTTGGTCATAATATTTGTTTATAATTGTTTTTTAAATCATGTTTTTAACCTTACATTTTATCAATCAAATGTTTTTTGCAGTATCAAAACAATTTATTTAAACAAGTTAATACTTGTATTTTATAGAATTTTTTATTCTTTTATTTAACATACTGACTGACAGTATTTACTATTAAGGCATTCTTCTAAAGCAGTACTAAGCCATTATTAAGTGAATTGTTTAATTATAGGAGGGACATCTTACAACCAGTGTGTATATATATGTATATATATGTATATATATATATATATATATATATATATATATATATATATATATATATATATATATATACTGGTTAATTATCCAACATAGATGTATCTGAAAAAGTCTGATTTGTATCCAGACGAAAACTCGTGTGTTCTTATTTTTGCTTGCATTAATACTATTAAAGCCAGGAGTTTGTTTTTTAAATCCACGAGCAGTTTGGTTTTCCTTCCTTCTTGTCCAACATTTGGGTTCTATTTTTTTATTCTGGACTTGCTCCTCATTTTTTTGTTGTGGTCCTCCCCAATTATGGCAACAAGGCAGAGTATAAGCTCCATCAATTGGATGTTCATAGACAGTTACGTTTTTATTTACACAGGACTAAGGATATCAGAAAATCTGACCAATTGTTTATATCCTTTGCAGACAACAGGAAAGGTTGTCCAGTCTCTAAAGTGACCTTATCAAAGTGGCTTTCAGACACCATCATCTATGTTTATGCTTTGTGGAACAGAGAACTTCCAGGAAAAATTAAAGGACACTCAACTAGGGCCTTGGCTACTTCTATTGCCTTTCAAGCCAAACTGCCTTTAGATTCAATCTGTGCGGCAGCTACATGGGCTAATCCCCAAACCTTTATCTCTCATTAGATCCTTTGGTTCCATGGTCCTGAAGAGTCTTTTCCAGTGAGCCACCCAAGATATGGGTACTGGGGACGCTGTCCCAACCAGCAAGAAGGAGGTGAGATGGGACAACATAACAAAGACGTCATGTACTCACCATAACGTTCCATGTTTGCTGTCCTTCATTTCACCTTCCTTCTTGCGTCCCACCCTCCTTCCCCCTCCTGGAGGATCAAAAGGAGTTTTCTTCCTTTTGTTTGGCTACACTGGCTGAGTTCCCTTTTTGCTTACCAGTTGGTTAGACCTAGCCCTTCCTACCTTTGTCTTTGCTTATGTTTACACACTCATATGTAGGTCCCTTTCTCATAAGTAAGTTTAGTAAAATTTGGATCTATTTAGTCTGGTGGGTTATCATAAATGAGATCTGGGTAACTACCGCTAGGCATGTTGGGATAGGGGCAAGCCTCGAGCTAGTAAAAGCTCTCGAGCTATAGTAGATGGTGGAGTCGGAGCCGAGGATCAGCTCCGAACCCAACCAGCAAGAAGGATGGCGAGATGATAGTTCCTCAATACCTACACCACCAAAACACACACATTGCAACACAAAACACACACCTACATTCGCGGAGGTTATCAATAAAAATCCACTCCAGCAACAAAGACCTCCAAACCAGAAATGCATGCAACCTCCACCCCCCCAACACAACCCAAATGACACATAGCCCACAAACCCAGTGTGCCACTCAACCACATTACATAAGGCATAACGACGTACCCAACACTCTAGTCATAGGTGATTCTTTAGTCAGGCACACTGAATTCCACTCCCCAGGCTAAACAAGGAGAAAGTTACTGTCAGCTGCCTTGTCGGGTGCCAGGATCCGCCACATAATGCACGCACTCAGGTCACTCCACAAGTACAAATATGACTCTGTCATTGTACATGTTGGTGTGAATGACCGGAGACGTACCTCCCTGGACAACATGAAGAGAGACATGGAGGAGCTCTCCAATCTAGTAGCCCAGGCAGGTATGACCCTAGCCCTGAGTTGCATCCTGCCATCACCCAGAATGATACCATAGTACAAGGACAAAATGATTGACTTCAACAATCGGCTAAGCATCTGGTGTCATTCTAAGGGAATCCAGTACCTGTTTGCTTGGGATGATATGACTGACAGACCACGATGCTTTGCCAGAGATGGCCTGCACCTGTCGCCCTTGGGATTCCGGACACTGGCGAAGGCTCTTGCCACCCCTATAGTCCCTTTTTAGGCAAGGTTCAAATGACAAATTCACCACCATAACAGGTACAATCAAGCAAAATCTGAGGGTAATGCTACCCAAGGCTAGAAGTCTAAACTTCAAAATGCATTCACTCGAGACATTCCTTAAAATGGAGAACATCGACATCTGTGCAGTGACAGAGACCTGGTTCAAGGCTCCAGAGAGCACCCCTGCATTAGCAGGCTATAATTCATACCACACCTTTCAGCCACCTAACATGGACCGAAACACTAAAGGTGGGAGGTGTGTCTATATTCATTAAGGGTACCACACCTCCAGGTTAGTTGCTCAGCATAATACATCCGAGATTATCCAAGTGCAACTAACTCTGGGCAAAACTGCAATCCAAATTGTAACTTGCTACACATCCCACACCATGCCCCAGGATTCCCACTCCTCATTTCTTGATACACTGGAAAATATTAGGGTACAACCCAACACCTTAATAATGGGTGATTTCAACTACCCCACCGTTAACTGGGAAAACTACTCATGTACCAACTCTTTTGCTCAACATTTTCTGGAATTCATAAATTCCAATGCCTTGAATCAACTTATCCACACCCCCACCATGGACAGCAATATCCTAGACCTGGTCATTACCAACATGGGTGACCGGTGTTCCACACCAGAGGTCAATTACTCAGTCAGATCTGACCACAAGCTAATCAGCCTAGACATCCACATCCTGCCCCCCACCCCCTTTTAGGGAAACCACTGTAAAAAATTTCTCCAAAGCCAACTTCATGCTTTTTAAGACAGAAGTTGCAAATTTCACACCCATGCAGATGGACAAGAGAGGTACAACTGCTGAATCCTACACAAATGCACTTTATAAGCTCTTATGAGTGCATGGATCGTGCTACCCCTAACAGAACCAAGATGCTATCCTCCAATACAAGGAATCCAATCTGGTGGTCCCCTGCCATAAACAACCTCTACAACAGAAGAAAGAAACTGTTGCAAAAAAGAGAGTAAAATGCCTTGACTGGAAGAACTCCCTGGTTAACCTCAGTAAGAAGCTGAGATCCCTCATAAAATCCTCCAAAGCTAGTAATGAAAACAAATTTGCCACCGATTCTAAAAACAACCACAAAGCATTCTACAGCTATGTCAAGAATCTCAATGGCAACACTCGGATCTGCTCTGAGTTACAGCACAATGGCACTAAATATACAGAACCAACTGATATTGCCAACATCCTGACAGATAACTTTACCCCTTTCACCCCCTAAAGGGCCCATCTCTATACCGAAAGAATGCAAAGTTCCTGTAATCATGGCTTCACAGGTAAAAACCACACTCTCCAAAACCAAGAACACAGCATCCATGGGACCTGACAACATCCCAGGCTGCATTCTACATGAACTACAGAATGAACTAGCACCCCACCTAAGCACCATGTTCAGTCATAGCCTCACCTCAGGCTTTGTGCCCACTGAATGGCGCACAGTAATGGTTATCCCACTCCACAAAGGGGGAGCCACCACGGACCCCGGGAACTACTGCCCCATTAGCCTAACAAGCCTGGTCTGCAAAGCCATGGAACATATCATGGAACTTATAAGCAAAGACATTGGTAATCTCCAAACTCTGGACCCCACCCAGTTTGGGTTTGTAAAAGGCAGATCATGTCTCCTAAACCTGATTGACTTCTTTGAAGCAGTCACCAAAGCCGTAGATGAGGTAAGGAGGTTCACACAGCCTACCTAGATCTTGCCAAGACTTTTGACACCATCCCCCACTCTGAAATTATAGAACTAAACTAGGTATAAATCCCTATGTCACAAGATGGGTTGTCAACTGGCTAACTGTGAAAGTAGCAGACTCCAAATCCAACTTCAAAGCAGTAGACGGGGGTAAGGTGGTTCACACAGCCTATCTAGATCTTGCCAAGACTTTTGACACCATCCTCCACTCTGAAATTATAGATAAACTCACTAAACTAGGTATAAATCCCTATGTCACAAGATGGGTTGTCAACTGGCTCACTGTGAAAGTAGCAGACTCCAAATCCGACTTCAGACCAGTGACAAGTGGTGTACCACAGGGTTCAGTCCTGGGTCCTCTCCTGTCTGGTATCTACTTTTCTGAAGTACAGGCTAACACAGAAGGTCTTTGGCTAATGAAGTTCGCAGATGACTGCAAGCTAGGAGCCATAATTGAAACTCCTAACGATGTGGACATCCTACAAAAGGGACTCACTGAAACAGATGTCTGGTGTCAAAGCCATGGCCTCAAGCTCAATGCCAAAAAGTGCATTGTCATCCCCTTTGGTAAAAACTCTGTACCCATAAGTTACCACATAGGTGGTAGTCTACTTAACACCGTGTGATAAGAGACCTTGGGACACAGGTGGACAGTAGTCTCTCCTTTGATAATCACATTGCCACAGTAGTCAGGAAATCCTTCTACGTGGCACACCTCATCACAAAAGGTTTCTCATCCAGGAAAAAAGAGGTCATTATTCCCCTCAACTCGTCACTCATTAGACCTATTATAGAGTACAACACCCCTTTTGGTATGTACCTCACAAGACATCTACAACAACTGGAAAGGCCGCAGAAATACCTCACAAAGAGGATTACCGGCCTCAAACAGATGCCCTACGTAGACTGTCTCAAAAAACTCCAGCTTTACTCCGCCGCATATCACCTGCTCAGAGGCGATCTCTGCCTAACATACAAAGCTATGTCAAACCCAGAGCTGTTGGACATGCTCCATTTAAAGAAATCCCAATCCCTCCGAGCTACACACTCTAGGGACCTCAACCTTGTCACCACAATAAACAGAACATGCTGGAGGGATAGATTCCTGTCCAAAAGACTTCTCATACTCTGGAACAAACTACCTATATATATCAAACAAAGCACCTCATTAGCACTCTTCAAGAAAAATCTTGATGATTGGCTGGGAAACAAAAAATTCACCCCGGGGATCACCTCTGTAGCTCTGCTCGACAGGGGCACAGGAAAATAATTTTCTTGGGTGGCGAAGCCAGGGAACCTTTTTGGCTAGGCTTGTATAAGCCCTAGGGCCGATAGCATAGTACCTACCTATGAAGGGGAGTAAATAACTTTTTTTAATTTTCCTTATGTACTACTACTGTAATTGTTATCCATGTCTCCACCAAAAATAGGCTTTGCCCCGTTGGATTAATAGGTTCAGAAAAATAAATGAAAAAGAATAAAGAAATAAAGACAAAAACAACAACAATAATAAAAGTAAAGTTCTGAATTGGGAAGCATACTGATATTAATATCCAAGCTTAAAACTGAGTTATAACACAGAGGAGATATTTGACCCTTTTCTAGTAAATGGGATGAGGAGGAGAAGTCTCGCAGGCTGGAAGAAGAGATGATGCTACTGAAGACAGACATTTTAATGACTTTCTTTTTGTGAATATGCATATAATGTTTTTACAAAGTAGCAAGTGTGACTCAACTTAGAGAAATTACTTTCAGTATAATCACATTACTTCTGCTACTTTACAGACTAAAACAGATAGACATGATAAGTGAACTAAGTCACTCTCAACCAAAGGGTGTTATCTTAATAGATTTATAATGGGTGTAACATTACTCTAACTGAAATAATACAACAGAAAAAGGTGAAGATAAGATTAATAATCCATTTTATAATCTCATTAGAACTGAAGTAGTTCATGACTGAAAGTAAGAATGCACATTTTCACAAACAACTTAAAAATTAGTTTAACAAGGAAATAAAAAAGAACTAATTGAATAAGCATACTAAATTTGAGCATAATAGCATACCAAAGAACACTCCCCTCACCTCTTTTGTGGTAGAAAATCCCACGGATTTAAAATATTCTATTCTAGGAGTACGTGTCTGCTCTCTCTCAGGAAAACACGTTGTTGCTTACGGTACCATAACAGAGGCCCGAACACTAGGGGTGTTCTGTAGGAGAGCTGAGTAGTTCCGGCAACAGTTTCTGTTCAGCGTCTCTTTACGCAAACAAGAGGTTCAACAAATCGGAAGTTTTGGTAGCTGGGGAACGAGTAGAGAGGGACCGACGCTAACCTATTACGTATGGTCAAGACACACAACGAAGGAAGTAAGTGTAAGTTGTTGGTCAGGTAGCGTCGTTGTTGAGATATTTCATATGAGCGTGTTTTTAGCTGCAAAATTGAGTCCTTTATTCATTATTAATATTATCAACATACCGACTTCCCATCGTTACTGTAAAGATTCAGTAAAAGTAATTTAAAGCTCGTCTTGATCCTCCCTCAGTATCGCCCTGTGAACAAGAAGGTGGGCCGCGATGACAGCACCAATTCAGTGTATTCTCGCAACTTCTTCGCCCAAGAAATCTGGACAAAATTGTCAACTTTTAAATATCACTCCAGCTTTAAAAAAACTTAGTGCAACAACCAATTTTGCATCCGCACGTATTTCCTGAATGGCAGGATGTATGGAAATATAACGTTTGGATCTGGCATTATTGACTGACTAATCGCTAGCTATTAATCATAATAAACAGATGAACGAAAATGTGAGGCAAAATAGGGATGTTTTGCAAGATTTTTATGTAGTTGAGGGGTAGAAATTGGGTGCTGGGAAGAGTTTCATCACCTGACCGCGACCATTTGACGCTTTGTTGCCTTATTATTGTATTTGTTTTGGGAAGCAGGAGTAGTGACTTTTTTTACTCTCAAACTAGTGTTGTGAAATGTTGTTATACAGTGGGATAGATTGGACTCTCTAATTTTTACAATACTATTGTTTGCCACGTAGCACCCATTACAATATATTTTCGTGGAAGTATAAGAGCGTCTGTGCTGGGGTGCTGAGAGAACAGATCGGAGGAAAAATGTGGCCAGGTGAAGTTTGTTATTCCAGCTGGTAATTTAATTGTATCCTTACATACCTCTCAACTTTAAAACGTTAAAAATCACAACACTAGCTTTTAAAAACAAACCATCACAAGGAGGCGCACCTTCCGGCTTTTCCCGGTTGGGGGTCGCCACAGCGGATCACTTGTCCGCTCGTGATTAGCAGTGAAATTGCCAGCCCGGCGCCCTACCTTCCACAGAAGGCGCACATACTCATGCTTAGGACCAATTTGGAGTGTCCAATTCCTACAGCATATCTTTGGGATGTGGGAGGAAACCTACGCGACCACAGAAGGATATACACACTCCGCACAGAGGGCACCCCAGCCGAAGATCAAACCGGAGGCCCTCTTGCTGTGAGGCGACAACGCTAACTGCTGCACCACCGTGGCCGCCCCAGTAGAAGATATTGGATACAAAGCTTAAATATTATGCCGTACATGGTCCGCCTCAAAGCCCCGTCACTGTCCTACATACCGCTTAGAGGTGACCTATGTATGGAACAAGGCATCATCTGACCTACGGTCTTGTTTTCGTTTTACTAATACGATGCAGCATACCGCTCAACTTCTTAATCTGGACAAAGCCATAAATTGTGGGTGGGTGGCAAAGACACAACTTTTAAATACTGTATTGCTCTTACAAACTTTAGAAAGTAAAAGGTTTTACGTTAGCATGATTTTTTTGAAGGGCATGAAGTCTGAAACTCAAATGTCCGTCATTTTCTGACTTAAATTTTCAATGATTTGCTAGGAAACCACAATTTAAAAAAAAAATGGACCAAAATATGAGGCAGAAATCTGGACATTCTGCAAAAATATGTACAGTTGAGAAGTATGCGATGCAGCATTTGTTCTAGTTAGGAAATACCTGTTCACAGTGTAAAAAGCTTAGCCCAGTTTTTACATTATAATGGCAACATTTAGTAGTTTCACTCAGGCCTAGAACACCTGGAGAAGATGAAGAGATCCATCTTCTCTAACCTGAAGTTAGCTTCAAGTGTTAGGACTTCCTGGCATATCTTTTCCCAGACTGCTAGCACTTCCTTCTTTCACATTTTATGTAGTGCATTGAGTCATCTTTCACCAGTTCCTTCTCCATGTGTAAAAGTATTAAACAGAGAGGAGACCATTCCCGGATGTTTAAAATGTGCGCTTCATTTGCTGTTAGTTGGGTGCAGAGTCCCTTTTTTTTTTTTTTTTTTTTCCCTTTTTCAGAAGTTTCCCCACTTAACTGCCATTTTGTGAAAAACAAATGTTTCTCTTTTTCTCCACACTGGGTGTTGATCCCCCACATTCCTTATTTTGGGACTTGCTTCTCTCTGTCAAGTGAGCTTATGGCAGGTCTGTCATGTTTGCTCATAGACTTGTAGTTTAGTTTTATAGGAGAGTACTGGGCTAACGGCTTGAGGGCCCTCTAGCCAATTTTACCCAATGTATGGCTTATAGGGGTGAGAGGGTGGCATGGATTTCTTTTACCTGTGCATTGAGTATCTTGCAGATTGCCCCATCCATAAGGGACATAGGCAGTACTACAGGTGTGAATGTGTGATTCCCCATCCATTGATCCAAACTGCATTTAAAGAAGGTGCATCAGATTTAGTCTAGGTCCTCAGCATAGCACCTCCAAATGCTAAGTTTAATGTCACTACCAAATGTCAGCTAAAAACTTTCTCATTCCAGAAAATTTATGTTCCAAGGAAAGAGCATCAGTCGCCTCCCAGTTTCTTGTACTATAATGTCTTGGATTATGAAGATTCCTTTTCTTCCAGGGCCAGTCTTGCTCCAAATTCATTTGTGAAATCTGTGAGCGGTCTGTTCAGGGAATTTGTTGGGCTCTGTGCTGATATGATTGTTGAGTGCTTATGTTTTCCCCATTTTTGTGTATGTGATCCATGCATCTTCTTTCAGTGCTTTTTGCTCCATATGAAAGCTTTCTCTCAAGCATGTCTGTGAATGTTGGTCCTTCCCAGTTTTTGCATGCATAGTATTCTCTAGTCATTTCCTATTAGCTGTAGTTCCAAAGGGGTTGTTTGAAGTTTCTGAATTAAAACCCCTTTCCAATAGGTGCAAACTGTGCTTGCAAGTTCCAGGTATTTAAGACCTAAATTACATTCTCGGAATGGGGACAGTGTGTCACAGAAACAATATCTTCCTCTAAAAGCAGACTCTGGAAGGTCCTCTTGGGTAAATTATCTTTGTATGGATATTCAGTGGGATACTACAGTGATGTCATGGGAGAGCCATAATACAGCAACTTCTGTGCCAAAGGAGGAAGTGTGGATTTTCTAACCTGAAAGAGTGAATGATTTAAGCAGAGACTCTCAAGGTGGACATAACTGTTTTAGCATAAGTCTTTCATAGGAATGGCGCCACACAGAACCATGCAATTCACCTACTTGGTGAAGAGTCCCAAGCAGTTCACAGTTTGGGGACTCAAATGTTCACATCCAGCACCATAATTTTTTGAAGTACCAATCTATCTTAAGCACATTTATTTTCAGAGGTATTTTGCAGATGTATTACTGCATGCTATGGGAGAGTTGCCTGAGGCAAGATAAGTTAAAGACCCATGCCTCTTCCATTTTTGACACCCTCATGGCCTGTGGCCCTATGGAAGATGGCTAGAACAGCAATTTTTTAAATTGCCATTTGTCAGTACTCCTGGTTGCAGGTGACCCAGTTTACCAAGGGCACCAAGTCAGCATTTTGAACCCTTGCTGATTGGGGGGGGGGGGGTCCCTCCTATTGAGGTGAATGAACATTTTTAAAATATGAATGTAGCAGGGCAGACTCTTGCTGCTCATAGCTTTTTATGCAGAATGCAGAGAACCCAGCATTAAATGTGCTCTGCTGCCTGAATACAAAAGCAGAAATGTGTGCGGAACAGGCAATCACATTATACTGTTTTCTGCAGCAAAATTGTGGACTCGTAGGCCATGATCCTTCACATTTTGCAGTAGGCTGTGGTTATCCCCCAGTGTAGGTCACAGCAGTTATGGCTTCTTGCCCATCCCCTATAGGTTGCAGTTGGACAGTAAAACAGATTCTAGGTACTTGCAGGTGGTGTCCCGTCCCTCTTCTCACCACACTTGCAGATCAAGGTTTTCTGTCACCTGATAAGAATTTTATCAGGGAAGGTGTTAATCCATAAGCACAACTCACTGAGAGATTGACTTTTATGCTTAAACTGTTCCCATGATAGAGAAAAGTAAGTATTGTCTACTGTTTCAAGGTTTTTTTGTTCCCTCAGACCTCATGTTTACTGGCCTGACCCTAGTACCCATTGTCCACACTAGATCTACCAGCTACTCCAACTCCCCCCACCACCGCAAGCCTGCTTTGTTTTTTCTGGGGCCAATTGTGGATGTTGAGAGTGTCGTGGGGGCTTGGCTCATTTGTGCTTTCAGTGGGAGTGGGATTGCCCTGAACACTCATTGATTACATCTGAGGGCAACTGTCCTATTTGGGCCACACCTCAATTTAAGGAGCATATCAACAAGCACCCTCCCATCTTGGATGGGCACACCAATCCTTTTCATGCTACTGTTAATTGCTTAAGCTTCTAATCGAACCTGGGTCAGCTGGGCTGTAGTCAAGGCTGTATCTTCTACACCAATGGAGCAGCTTACTGTTTCGAGATGTTATGAAACTTTTAGGACAATACCCCTTGATGGGCAGTTTTTTAACTTGTGTTGCAGAATCTAATAGCACTTATCGACTATACAATTTTTGCATTTTTCTGTATGCATATTTTTCTTGTACATACAAAATATCACCTTTTTTTGAAAAAAAAAAAATATTTTTGGCTTTCATTTCATGATACTACACTAATGATGTGTTCAGATGTCCACTGAGATTATTGGCTTGAAACATGATCATGTTTGTTGTGGATAGCCTATATAAGACTACTGGTGGTGCTTGGCATGTAGGGTAGTTTTTCCTGAAACCATGTGAAGTGCTGTAAAAGATTTCCCAGCGTAACATGTCATGACCCTCAGAACACACTTCTCTGTTACTTCTGGGTATAAAGATACCGGGCAGTTTTGTCTTTGTGTAATGTACTGGATTCACTTTACAAGCTTGTTGTTTTAAAACATCGAAATTCATATGGCCGAGACCATATAATTGACTTTTTAAAACAACGAACATGTAAAGGAAATTGGAAAAAAAAAATTCTCAGAAGTTTTTGCAGGGGGGGCAAGCACCCCCACTAGTGAAATATACCAACTCTGAGATTGCACTACAGCGAAGAAAAGGGAAACTTACCTGTTCCGTGCTGTATGGAAATCTCTGCTTTGCAGGTTTGATATTTAAAAACGTCGATTATATGGTCTCTGCCATATGAATTTTGACGTTTTATAACGTCTAGTTTGTAAAGTGAATCCAGTGTAGTTTATTGCATGTGCCCCTAAGTTTTTTTTTGGGTGGGGGGGTCCTAATTCTATTGACAGGATATCTCCAAGTTCAAGGGAAATGTGTATATGAATACAATGTATTACAGGCCAGTGCTAGATTTTGCATGCTAAGTAGAAGCCATGTACAGCATATGTGAAAAATCCGTAATAAGCTGCGAGAAGTAAATGACTGTAAACTTGTCTGCATTAAAGTAAGAAAAATGAAAACAGTTTTTTAAAACATAAAATTTAAAGTTGTATTTGTCTTTAAATAAATATGTAATATTTAAAACAAAATAAATTTGCTACTGTGGGAATGCACACAGCAGAGTTAGTTTCACAGTACATCTGCAGTGCTTGATGTCTGATGTTCCAAAAAGATTTTGCTCTAGGTCAAAAGCTATTATCTTGTGTTGGACTCATTTTACCCAGAATTATGTGGTTGTGGAAATGAGCATTTTCCAAAATTCAGAATTGCAATTAGAAAAATCTGCCCTAGAACTCTTGTACAAGGGCTCATTAGATGAGAGAATTTTGATGTTAGAACATGCACCGAGGGACAGAGCTGCATGTAAAATTTTACAAACGCTGTACTAATTATGAAAGCAAGTGACAAGCAGGGCACATTATGTCTTTAGATAAAATTTGTTAGTGTTGGGTAAGCAGTATTCTGTTTGTACAGGATTGTACCTGTTTGCATATTTACATTTCAAGGGGATGCTTTATTTCAGTTTGTCTACTCCTGCTTTCATAGGGTTAGTCCAACTAGGCTAATGGATTCTGTTTAGGGGAGACATAGTGGAATTTATACTACTTGGGGAAATTTGACAAGGGCATCAGGGAACTTCCCCTTCTGTTTTGATAGCTGCCATGATATCTTTTACATACACCTGAACTACCACCAACTCAAGCAGAAGTCCCATCTGATTAATGTTTCATTCAAAGGTGGACACTGGGAATGCAGCATCTCCACCCTAAACATTGAACTGCAAATAACATAACCAGTTCTAATCGACCTCAACACACCACCTCACTAAGCTAACCCACCACACAGAAATTTATTTTCAGCTCACTAACATGACCAGCCTCCTGTAATTTCAGAACCAAAACGTCAACCTTATGTAGCATATTGACTACAATATGCTACATTATTTCTTAGCTATACTCTACTATCAACCCTGATGACATATTAGCTGTTGCACAACCTTCAACTCTCTGCAGTGGATGTACTTGCTGAGCCCACAGCTGCACTTGACAGCTATACCAGCCATATTTTTGCCTTCCTTTATATGTCCTGCTATTTACTTCAAAAAATACATTCTGCTAAAACCAGCAGATCGCTACAATAAGGATTGTGCTAGATTTAAAACTTACACTCTGGATTGTATAGTGTCCATTGACCCTGAGAAAAATAAAACTAGCTAGCATCTTTTCTGATATACTTGGCAACCACCATCCAGCATAAACAATCAAAAACTTTTTATTTACTTATCATTGACCTGGTTAGTCCCCACTAGGCTAGTAGCATCTTTTCAGGGGAGACCAGAGGTGGCATTTATATTATTGGAGGAAATTTGGCCAGGGCATATGGGAACTTCCCCTACTATTTTTTGATGGGTGCCGTGGGATCTTTTTCATCCACACAAGCTACCACCAACTTGAGCAGATGTGGCCTCTTTAACCATGTCTCTGAAGAATAACGCCTCAGGAATGCAGCACTTGCTCAAGCTGAGGTGCCAAAAAAAACAGCGCCAAGCCCTTCGAAGCTTTCCTGTCACTGGAGTGAGAGTGCTTCTTTGCAGGCTTTTGAGGTTCATTGGTCTGATTGTTGCTATTCAGTAGTACAACCCTCGCAAGTATGGCAGGTGCACAGTGTACTCAAAACAGCAAGGCCAGTTTGCAGAAGTGTGGAATCCAAGTTTTATTGTCAACACACCATAAGGGTAAAGTCAAACACATTACCCCACTAATAATTCAGTTTACACCGGTTTTGGCTTCAGTAGCCTTCCTTAGTGTAAATAACAAATAATTCAAGCATTACAATATTTTATATACATCCTGGTCACCACCAAAACATCTTCATTGATTAATTATAATTGCTCATTTAATCCAGTAGGAAACAACCCTCCCAATTTAATGATGCAGTTTTTTTCTTTATAGTTTAAAATGGTATGCCACCCAGTTTGAAAATCAAGACACAGCGTTAAGTGGTACTGAGAATGTCCACAATATATCATCTACACCTCTTTCTGAGGTGGATTGGCTCAAGATGTAATTTTCTTTTGTCGGTTGCTCAATTTAAGATTATATTTTGATTCTGAATCGCCAAATGTTAACATAAATGAATTTAGATTTCACAAATCTACTTTTATGCCACATATGTTTAAACATTTTGCTGTGTTCCAGACTAGTGTGCTTAAAGAGCTACATTTTAATACCAGCGAAGATCAGATTTTGCCTCATAATCCCTCAAAGGTTGAACAGCATGTGGTTATAAATCTTAAAACCAACAATAATTTGGTTATCTGCGGACAAGGGAGGAGCAGTTGTGATGATGGATTGGGCTGTGTATTATAATGAAGCTCAGACAACTGATGGATGGGAGCTATTACATGTACATGTCTTTTAGATCCCACTTCCAGATTTAAACATCAAATAGACTCATTTCTTTTGACTGCTCTTGAAGACTGGATTATTATTACTGACTCTGACTTGTATCACCTTACAGTGCCGAATCCAAAACATCAGTATTTGTATCTGTTACCGAAAAGTCTTAGACCTACATAATCCACCTGGCAGGCCTATTGTTTCTGGTAGGGGTTCTCTTACTGAACCCCTCTCACAATTCCTGACTAAATATTTAAAACGTTTGTTAGGTTGGATCAGATCACGTATACAAGGCATGACACAATTCCTGCAGATAATCTCTGATATGCCGTTGGAGCCTGGTTGGTTTTTATGCACTTTTGATGTCACTGCATTATACATTAATGTCCCTCATTGGGCAGGCTTACAGGCCTTGCAATATTAGCTTGACAGGGTTGAATTGCATATCCACCTGGGTTTAATACCTTTTTGGTTTGCTTGGCAGAACATGTGCTCACCAAAAATGCATTTTATTTTCATGGTAAATGTTTTTGGCAAGTTCAAGGGACTGCAATGGGAGCATCTTTATCTCCCATTTATGCAGACTTATTTGTGGCCTTTTTGGAGGAGCAATTGATTTCTGACCCCAATCACAACATATTTATAGATTAGATAGATGTATGGAGATGTTACTTGGATGGTCTGGAGGGTGGATAGTAATTATTTACAGGAATTTGTACAACATCTTAATAGTAATAAATGGGGGATTCAATTTATGGTTCACTATCCTCTTCAACAAACTAATTTCCTGGATGTTACCATTAATAGGAGTACGGATAACACTCTTGATAGTCAAATACCCTGAATATAACACATTATTACATGACAACACTTTCCATCCACAGCGTATCCTACATAATATTCCCAAATCAGTTTCTACCAATGAGACGTATTTGTTCAACCCAAGATAGTTGTGTAAACTACAGGGAAGATCTCAAGAGATTTAGAACGAAAGGTTATAAATATGATAACATCATATCTGCCAGCAATTGGGCTTCTGTACAAGACAGAAATGAGTTGTTAAAGTTTAAGGAGCAACAACATAGGGGGTTGTCTGATATTCGTTTGGTCGTAGTACTAATTTACTTATGGATACTGTGAATCGACATTGGAACATATTAATGGCAGACCACAGATTGTCTTGACATACTTTGTTCTAAATGTTTGTTCTCCTTTCGTAGGGAACAAACATTGGGTTCTTATTTCAGCCACTATAAACAATATACTGAGCCTATTGGATCCAAACAAGAATTAATGATTACTGGTGAACCACTATATGGGTGTGGACATTGTACGCATTGTTCCAGTGTTAAGTCTAAACAATTTCGAGTAAAAATACGTCCATGGTATATGAGAGGAAATTTCTGGATAACTGCAGCACTGACTGGATTATTTATCCAGCAACATGCTCATGTTCAGCATTTTATATTGGGCAGACATCTTGACCATTACATCTACATATTACAGAACATCTTGGTGATATCGGGAACAAAATAAATTCTAATGTTTTGTATAAGCATTCATTGAAACACACCACTGCATGTTAGAGAGAGGATCAACAAAACTGGGTGGCATACCATTTTAAACTATAAAGAAAAAAAAATGGATCATTAAATTGGGAGGGTTGTTTTCCCCCTGGATTAAATGAGCAATTATAATTAACCAATGAGAGATGTTTTGGTGGTGGGCAGGATGTATATAAAATATTGTAATGCTTGAATTATGATGACAGCTGTTGAAGCCGAAACCGGTCTGTACTGAATTATTAGTGGGGTATTGTGTTTGACTTTACCCTTATGGTGTGTTGACAATAAACAGCAACAACAGCACCAAAACTGGAAAAATGGAAAAACAACTCGGCAGGATTCACCAAACACGATTTATTCTGTTGAAAGTCTTTACACTCTGACGTCTCGGCCTTCGCCTTCCAGGAGTATAACACAGATAAAACACACTGATCTTATATACAGATTAAACCAATTAATTAAGGTAATTAAACAATCAACTTATTAAAAATCAATCAATTAAGCAACATTTTCCAGTTAAAATCCTCATTGAGTCCATTTGGATGTAAAGTTTTGAACTTTAAAATGTAAACAGTCTCTTTGTACAGTAACAGCTGTTTAATTCTTAACAAATCATTATCAGATATTTGTTCTAAAATTGATGCTTTTAACAACCTTTCATCACTATTATGCACTTCAAAAAAATGTCGAGCCACAGGACTCTCATTCTTAACATTAATTATGTCCCTAACATGTTCTAATAATCTTACTTTGAAAGGTCTCTTTGTTTCCCCAATATAAAATTTCTGACAGGGACATTTTAGTGCATAAATAACTCCCTCTGTTTTACAACTAAAACAATTATTGACTCTAAATGGGATATCATTTATATATTCAAAATTAAGAGTAACAAAACTGCATGCTTTGCATTTCCCACACTGATAGGTTCCTTTGTGTCTAACTTGTTCTACCATTGTGTCAGTAGGGGTACTAAATCTACTTCGAACCAAAAGATCTTTAATATTCCTACCCTTTCTATATGAAAATTTTAAATTTACATTTAACCATAATTTAACATCATTCAAAGTACTGAAATATTTCCAGAACATTGATACAGTCTTAGTTAATTCAGGGGTATAGCAGCCATAAGTAGTAACAAAATACATAATTTCATTATACATTTGTTTTTTTTCGTTTATTTCGACTGAGGGAAAATTCAGATCTTTTTTTTCTGTAATATGCTTTCTTTATTATGATTATTAACATAGTCCCATAATTTATTAAGACTTTCATCCAAACACGATATACTATATCCTCTCATTAAAAAAGAGTTATAAACAAAATCTAATTCCTTTTTAAACACCATTTCATCATTACATAATCTAAAGCTTCTTAGCATTTCACCATAAGGTAGAGAATTTTTTGTGTGGGGAACATGTCCACTTGTACCATGTACATATAATGTAGGGCCTTCAAATTTTCTATTTACAGAAGTTATTAATTTATGGCCACTAGAAATATCAAGAATGACATCCAAAAACGGAATCCGTTGGCCCATAATTAACCCATCGAAGTCCAGAGAAAATCTATTGCGTTTCAAATCTGAAATAAATTCTGTAACCATAGATTGTCCCCCTTCCACTAAAAAAATTAAATCATCTACATACCTATAGTATCTGATGACATATTCTTGAAAAAACCTGTGTTTATAAATATACTCCATCTCAAAAAGTCCCATAGCCAGATTGGCATACATGGGGGCAAAAGAAGCCCCCATGGCTGTACCTTGTTTCTGACGATACATGGTATGATTAAATTCAAAAAAATTATTTGTTAAGGAAAAATATATTAACTCAATAACAAACTCTGAAACGGGTGACTGACCCAAAGACCATCTCAGAGCCTCTAATCCAAAGTCATGGCTGATATTTGTATAAAGACTTTTGACATCTACTGACAACCAGTACATATTTTTATTCCATTTTATATCATTAATTCTATTCAAAAAATCAAATACATCTGTTAAAAAGGAGGGTAACTTTCTAACATAAGCTATCAAATAGTCATGTAGAAAAATGCCTATATTTCTTAAAAAATAATTATGGCCAGATACTATAGGGCGACCTGAGGGTTTATTAAGATTTTTATGAATCTTAGGGAGGCAATAAAAATATGCTCTACTACAACCCTCTGTCTGGAATTTATTATTAACATCTTTCATCTCAAAATAACCCAGTCTGTAGCCCTTCTGTATCAGGTCCTTATATTGTGATATAGCCAAATAGTGTTTATCTACCCCACATTTTTCATAAATATTTTTATCATTAAGGTGTTGCATACACATGTCTAAATAGTCCATATTATTTAAAACAACTAACTTGTTACCCTTATCGGCAGGTTTAAAAACAATATTATTTTTCTTACTAAGGTTCATTAGAATCTTCCATTCATGTCTTGACATATTATATTCAATGTTACTCTTATTCGACATAAATTCGTGATACCCTATTTCCAAAGAATGGTTCACCATTTTAATAAAGTTAGACACCTCATGATTAGTAACCCTAGGAAAAAAATTACTTTTTGAAGGAACCTTCTCAGTGTTAAGTTTGACATAAGCATTACTAAGTTCATCCGACATACAAGAATAGAAGCTGTTATTTGAGCTAGATTCATCAGAATCTGAATCTACACACTGATTGTTAATATCTAAACTAAAAAAATATTTCAAATAAAGTTTCCGACTGAATTTATACACATCCATTTGCATATCATGCAATCTGGAAACAACGGTTGGAATAAATTTTAGACCTAAATTTAATACTGAAAGTTCTTCATTGCTAAATTCATAGTTAGATAAATTTACAACATAACTATTCAACAAATTAAATGTCACACTACCATCTCCCACGTTTATAGCCTCCCCGTTTGGTCGGCTCTGAAGGAGTGTAGTCCGAATATTCCCGTTGGCGTTTATGCCGCGAATTGTCTCTCTGCTGTTGTGGATATTCTCCACGAAAATTCTGTCTTAGATGTTCCGGATCCTCAGCTAATGGTAAACGTGGAAAATCCATATCTGCTCCGTCGTCTTCACAAGATGTATAACCATTCTCTGAGGCAGACGCTGAAGAATTCAAAGAGCGTACTCTGTCAGCTTCCTGTTGAAACCTCACGTGTTTACGCCCCTTATTACGATTGGTTCTCGATACAAATGCCTTATTCAGTTCATAGTCACGCAGATCTCTTATCAATTTGCCTTTTTTCCGGTCAATAAGTGTCAGCTCATAATCTTTAAGTTTATCATTCATCTGTTTTAGAAACTCATCCAAAAAAGATGTAGATACACATTTAGAAATGTCATTGCACATTTTCTTGATATCTGCACACAATTCTTTTTGTTTTAAACTGTCACGTTCTACAAGTATGTGTAACCATTGTGTAGTACAGTTATGCGCTGCGGCAACCCATCTCTTATGAAACAAGACTTCAGACTCTTTAGAAAGATCAAAGGGTGTAGTGGGATCTTTGAAAGCCCTTAATCCCCTAGGCGTAATCTCAGTGTCAATATATCGTTGTAAACCGCATATGTTAAAAAAAGTGGCGGTTTCTCTCACCATTTTTTTCTCTAAATTCTCAAGAAGCACTTTGTGTTCTGCATTATCGGGCACAAGGTTCTTTCTGCCCACACTGCAGAAAGGATTAGGGAAGCGTTTTTTACGATCATCTTCCCACTTGTCCCATAACATATTGCCTTTATCAATGCCAGTTCTAGTTGTTAATTGTCTCTCACCTCTGTCCATGGCATTGCTGACAAAATTGTCTAAAGAGAGCTGTGAGCCATCCATGGTGTCTCGTAACACCCGTGGAAACTGTGCTAGTGAATCCGAAGTCATGAACCAACAGCAACTGTGTTGACAATAAAACCTGGATTTTGACTTTCCACACTTCTGCATGCTGGCTTTGCTTTTTTGAGTACTGATTGTTGCTGTTCCATTGCTGGGCAACCAGGTTCCTTTGGGGGATCCTTTCAATTTTAAATATTTGTCAGTTGTACATTCCTGATTATTTTTCTTCTAAGAGTCTTGTTTTAATGGACTTTCCGAGACTTAACTGTACTTTAAAATGAGTGCAATTTTTTCTTGTCAGTTTAAAACCTTTTGTAAGCAGTTAAACTGCTTTTTTTTAATCTGAAAAAAATGTTTTGATATATTTTGCCATCCACGAAAGTAAAAGTGCTTTTGCTGTAGTCTTATTGGGGAGGGAGGTTACTTTTTTACAGCTTTAAATTTTTACCAGCTTGTCCTGCTTGTTTTCTCTGGGAAAGACACCATTTTGGCTTGACCATAGAGCAAACTACCAGTCCCACGGTCAGTCCTTCTAGTCACAAAAAAAAAAAGTTAAGCAAACAGCCTTTGGTACCACAGGAATCTAGCAATTTGGCTCATATGTAGGTGGGTGACACTGCTGTGGCCAAAGCTCGTTCCTCATACTGCTTGTCTCTTGCTCTAGATCCCTCTGGTGTAGCGCATATAGCCACTATGGCCTGGGAGTTGGCCACATCCTCTGTGGTTGTTGGGGATCCCCTCAGTTGGCAAGGGAGAGCCACTGCTGTCTGTCCAGGAAAAAGGGTCAGAGAAGTCTTCCCTGTTCAGTTAGAATGCTGTGGCCATCCCTGGGGATGCTTGTATTGTCATTAACAGCTGTTGGCCCTACTTTTCTTGCCGAAAAGAAGCTGAGAACTGAACATACATCTGCTCCTGCTCAAATTTTCATGGACAGGAGTAGTTTTTAGGTCTGGTTCAGGGCCTAATTCAGGTTGCTGATCTTATAAGGTGTTTTCTCATAAAAGAAAAAGGGATACCTTGTTTCATGAAGAGATGCAAGATTTTGAATCTGTTCAGGAAGGTGTTTTCTCGTAAAAGAAAAAGGGATACCTTGTTTCATGAAGAGATTCAAGATTTTGAATCTGTTCAGGAAGGTGAAGGGATAGATGCTGTATGTTCTCCAATTTGTTTCTGAGGAGAGCATGTTATCTGATTCTCTGATTTATTTTTCGGACATCGTTTCCAGAATGTGGCAGTGTTTTCAGTGGGAGATCCTTTCTACCTGTCCATCACATGGTGTCTCAGGGTTCAATAGAAGTAGTTTCCGGTGGGGAAAGGTTTTTATTCAAGGATGTTTTTAGTGCCAAAGAAAGAAGATCCATTACTGGTCTCCAAGCATTTTTCTTTCCTAAACCTGTTTGTGATCGGGCTCAAATTAAAAATGTTATTTCACAACCTGTCACTACTACTTTTTCATTCAAGTTTCCTGATAACACTAGTTTTAAAAGATTTTGTGTCTGGATCACATTATCTGCTCCTCACCTTATCCTTTGAACACTCTCAGAGCAGTGGATAATCTAAATGGAAGTCTAAACCTCAAAATGCACTCTCTCGAGGCACTCCTAAAAATGGAGAAAATCGATATCTGTGCAGTGACTGAGACCTGGTTCAAGGCTCCAGAGAGCACCCCTGCAATACCAGGCTAAAATTCTTACCACACTTTCCACCCACAAAACCAAGACTGAAACACGAAAGGTGGAGGAGTGTCCATATTCACCAAGGATATTCACACCTCCAGGCTAGTTGCCCAACACAATGCATCTGAAATTCTCCAGGTGCAACTAACACTAGGTAAGACTGCAATCCAAATTGTAGCTTGCTACAGATCCCCCACCATACCCCAAGATTTTCACTACACCTTCCTAAACATACTGGAAAATATTAAGATACAACCAAACGCATTAATACTAGGTGATTTCAACTACCCTGCCATTAATTGGGAAAACTACTCTGGTACCAACTCCTTTTCCCAACGGTTCTTGGAATTCATAAATTCCAACACCCTGGATCAACTAGTCTATTGTCCCACCAGGGGCTCCAATATCCTAAAACCTGGTCATTACCAACATGGGAGGTAGATGCTCCACACCATTGGTCAGGTCTGACCATAAGCAAATCACCCTTGACATCCACATCCCACCCCCCAGTAAGGAAACCTCCTTAAACTTCTCCAAAGCCAACTTCATGCTACTGAAGTCAGAAGTGACAAACTTCACAACACCCACGCAGATGGGATCTGGAAGTTCGACTGCAGAATCCTACACCAAGGCACTGTACGAGTACATCCACTCATGCATGAATCATGCCATCCCAAATAGAACCAAGATGCTCTTCTCCAAAAAAGAAGCCAATCTGGTTGTCCCCTGCTATAAACAAACTATACAACAGAAGGAAGAAACTGTTGCAGAAAAGAGGAAAATCCCAGGATGCAAAAAACTCCCTCACCAGCCTCAGTAAGAAGCTGAGATCCCTCATAAAATCCTTAAAAGCTAGTTACGAAAATAAAATTGCCAAAGATTCCAAAGAAAACCACAAGGCATTCTATAGTTATGTCATGAATCTAAATGACTCTGCTCTGAACTACAACAGAATGGCATTAAATATACTGATCCCAAGGATATTGCCAATATCCTGGCAGATCGATTTAGTGCCAACTTCACTCCCCTCTCACCCCCTAAAGGGCCCATCTCAATACCAAAAGATTTCCAAATTCCGATAATCACAGCCACACAGGTAGAAACAGCACTCTCCAAAGCTAAGAATACAGCATCCATGGGACCAGATGACATCCCAGGCTGTGTACTACATGAACTACAAAAACTGGCACCCACCTAAGTGTCATGTTTAATCATAGCCTCACCTCAGGCTTCGTGCCCAGTGAGTGGCGTACAGCTACAGTTATCCCGCTCCACAAGGGAGGATCCACCTTGGATCCCGGGAGCTACCGTCCCATCAGTCTGACAAGCCTGATCTGCAAGGGCATGGAACGCATTATCATGGAACTTATAAACAAAGACATTGGCAACCTCCAGACACTGGACCCCACCCAGTTTGGGTTTGTGAAGGGCCGATCTTGTCTCCTGAATCTGATTGACTTCTTCAAGTTGGTCTCCAGAGCTGTGCACGAGGGTAAGGAGGTTCACACAGCCTATCTGGACCTCGCCAAGGCCTTCGACACCATCCCCCACTCTGGAATCTTAGATAAACTTACTAAACTGGGCAGAAATCCCTACGTCAGTCGATGGGTTGCCAACTGGCTTACTGACAGAACCCAGACTGTAAAAGTAGCAGACTCCAAATCCAGCTCCAGACAAGTGGAGTACCTCAGGGTTCAGTCCTGGGACCACTCTTGTTTGGCATCTACTTCTCTGAAGTACAGGCCAACACTAAGGGACTCTGGCTAACAAAGTTTGCAGATGACTGCAAACTGGGAGCCATTATTGGATCCCCAAATGATGTGGATATTCTACAAAAGGGCCTTACAGAAACAGATGCCTGGTGCCAGAGCCATGGGCTCAAGCTTAATGCCAAGAAATGTATAGTCATCCCCTTTGGAAAAAAAACATGTACCCATAAACTACCACATAGGTGGCAGGACACTAAACATCGAAAGTGTGATGAGAGACTTGGGGACACAAGTGGACAGTGGTCTCGCTTTCGATAACCACATCGCCACGACAGTCAGGAAATCCTTCTATGTGGCACACCTCATCACTAAGGGCTTTTCATCCAGAAAAAAGGAGGTCATTGTCCCACTGTACTCATCCCTCATTAGACCCACTATAGAGTATAATGCCCCATTTGGTATGTACCTCACAAGACATCTGCAACAGCTGGAAAGGCCACAAATACCTCACTAAAAGAATCACAGGCCTAAAGCAGATGCCATATGCTGACTGTCTAAAAAAAACTCCAGCTATACTCTGGCATATCGTCTACTCGGAGGCTATCTCTGCTTAACATACAAGGCCATGTCAAACCCTGAGCTGTTGGACATGCTCCACTTAAAGAAATCCCAATCCCTCAGAGCCACACGCTCCAGGGATCTAAACCTTATCACAATGAACAAAACATGCTGGAGGGATAGGTTCCTGACCCAGAGACTCCCCATACTCTGGAATAGACTGCCCATGCATGTCAAGCAGAGCACCTCATTGGCCCTCCTCAAAAGGAACCTTGATGATTGGATGGGAGATAGGAAATTCACCCCGGGGATCATGTCGGTCACCCTGCTAGACAGGGGCCCAGAGAAGTAGATATTGTGGGAAAAAATTTCCAGGGAATTGTTATGGCTAGGCTTGCATAGGCCTTAGAGCCAATAGCCTAGTACCAACCTATGAAGTGTCTGGCTTCAGTCATTGCAGGATACAAGGTATTCAATTTGTGTTATAATTCAACAGCTTGCTTATCTTTGCAGAGTCTTTTTCAAAAGTCTGTAATCTTTCATTTGGGTGAGAGATCTTTTGAACAACCAAGAGAACATTCAAGTCTTTTTTTTGGTTTGTAAGGCTTACCACTCAGATTTTGGTCACTGCGAGGGAATACTTCAGAATTTTGGATCACATGGCATCTGATTCTCATGATTACTTTGCAAGACTCTCATGAATAATATGCAATGATGTCTGAAGTCTCTTTGGTCCTAGCACCAGTATCCTTTGTCTTTTCAAATCCCAGTGCTTAGGGTTGTCAGAAGAGAAGACACTTGGAGACATCAAACATCCTTAAATCTGGGTTTCCCTTCCTTCCTGTTCCAAAGCAGGTGGTCATCACAGTCTCCTCAGACTTTGCGTGGGGAGCTGTTTCAGGAGGGATAAAAGTGCAATGTGTGTATGACACCAAGGGCAGATGCAAACACACAAATATAAAAGATAGTTCCCCTGATCAAGACACTCGTCTCTGAATCATCTTTGGTTCCCAGGGCCCTTTTTAAGTTGTTAAAGGCAATATAACAGTCCTGCAGTACATCAACAAGCAAAAGGGGTCATATCCCCTTTGCAGACTAGCCATGTTAGCTTGCAATGTAGCTTCACAGCACAACTTGCTCTACAAGCATCCTGCTTTCTGTCAGAGCAAAACTGTGACACCAGCTGAACAGGACAAGGGCAGATCCTCATGAATGGAAACTAGATCAAGGGTGTCTTCCAAGATTTGATCCACTTATGAGTTCAAGTAAACCTATTTGCCTTCTCTGTGAACAGTCAGCTGGCATGATTCTGCTATAGAATTCCATGCAAGAAGGCTTGGGACACAGATGCTTTTGGTTTTACATGGAAAGGAATGATCCTGTATGCTCTTCCACTCTTTCCAGTGAAATCCAGGATACGTCTGAAAATTCTTAAGAAATTCCCCAAGATCATTGTAGTAACCCTTCAGGCCTGGGTAGCTATGGTTCTCCCATCTTTTGGAAACTGCCAGGGGCAGTTACCACAGCCTCCATCCCAGACTGGATCTACTTACAAGAATAGGGGTGTTTGATACACCCTGAAGCCAGTCAATTTCATTTCACTACCTCAGTGATAAGGACCTAATTCTCATCGGGCACCTGTTTACTGAGGAAGTGCAGCAGGTATTAACAGAGGCAAGAAATCCTGCTAGAAAATCATGTATTAGTCAGTGGGGAAAAAGTTTTCTAGTTGGTGCTAACAACATAACCAACACCCTTTAAAGGCTAATGTTTCTCTAGTTTTACAATATTTGAGTTACTATCCTATGGCACTTTTTACTCCATCAAGGTTCATTTATCTGCCATTTCAGCATGTTTGCCTATGGATCCCCCTCTTTCCGCATATTCTCATTGAAATTGTTTTTTGAAAATTGTTTTGCAAAAGATCTCCAAGAAAACCAGTGTCTCCTCCTTGGAATCTTCATTTTGTATTCGAGAAGCTAAACTTGCTCCATTTAAACCAGCTAATCAGGCTGGATTCAAGTTCTTAACATGGAAAATGGTTTATTGATTGCTTTGTGCTCTGCAAAGTGATTTTCTGAGTTTCAAGCTGTTATGGCGAGTGTCAACCCTATCTCATTTGCCACAGAGACTGGAAGAGTTTCATTGAGACCTAATCCTTTTTATGCTTAAAGTGGTATCAGAGCTTACATTGAGCCAAACCATGCATATCCATTTCTTCTTTCCTGGACCCAAAAATGAGGGAGAAAGGATACACCATACCTTTGATATCCAACTCCAGTACTATCTTGACACAGCAGTAGCTTTCAGGTCTTTGGATAAGTTAATGTCTTATGAAGGTAAGAAGGGACAACCAGTGTGTCAAAACAGACCATTTCCAGATGGTTATCTCTGGCTTTGGTTATTCTCACCAAAACTAAACTATTACAGGCAGGTCAAGGCTTACCCTACCAGGGCCTTGTCTACATGTATGGCTTTTTGGAAAGGGTTGAATTCTAAAAGTATTCTAGAAGCAGCAATTTAATCTTCTGTATGTACTTTTACAAAGCACTACAAGCTTGATTCTTTCTCTAGGTGTAGATTAGACTTTGCTAGGGCCATTCTCCAGGGGCTCCTGGACCCTTCCACCTCCCAAATGTAAGCTATGTTAATTTACACATATATCAAAGGCTACTACCTTAGTGGTCCAGTGGTTAGGATTTGGCGCTCACTGCCATGGCCTGAATTCAGTTCCGTTAGAGAATTTCAATTTAGTGAGTCAAGGTTGGTATAATGGTTAAGGTCTTTACAGACAGAAGTTACAGGGTTTGATTCTTGCCTTTGAAGGAGAACTTGACTAGGCTTAAAATGCCTGCAAGGGCAGCTAGCCTAGTACTAGCCTATGAAGCCGTGATCAATACGATGAACATAGTACAGTTGTGTAAATACACTTACAGTAACAGTTGATGTTCCAAATGCTCATTGCTGCATTAGCAGCGCCTTCCCTTCATTCTCTTCTGTTATTGGAGTATATTTTTGCCAGGGAGTGTGTATATATGTATATTTTACCTATAGCTATGTCCTGCCAGGGCTCTGCCTCCCTGTCTCAGTTGGCATGAAAGCTGTGAAGGGCTTGGTGCTCAAACCTGTTAGGCAGCTCAGTTAGAGTTTCCTAACATTTTTCAATGCATGAAAGGTGCCCTGAAAATTTAGGAACTCTTGCTGTTATATTTGACAGAATATAACCCGTGTAGCTAAAGCTACTGCAGCAGTGATCATTCAAGCATCTACTGTTATGGTAAGTTGTAATGGACTGGAAGTAACCGCATTTGTGCATATCTGTGCCCCAGATTATTTTGTGAAGAAATCTGCATACATCCATAGAGAGTCATCCCCAAGTAGCTTACTGAAGAAGTGAAGTGCTTAATGCCTAATACTACAGGCAGCACTGTGAGGAAGGGTGGGCATGTGTCTAGGACACACACACTGCACTGGTTTCCGTAATGGAGATTTAGAAATGTGCATAATTTGCTCAACCTGGGATACAGAGTTTTTGTCAGTCATGGAAGTGAGTAAAGGCCCCCCACAGTACCTGTTGCACAACCTCCTAGAAGAACACTCAGTGGGCATGTGTGGGGTATTAGGGATGCATATGCAGAAATACCGTAATGGCTACCATAATGATCTCCTTGGTTATTGTCCTGGTAAGGAGAATGAATGGGTTAATTGGCTGAGAGGGTACCATTGATCAGGAAGCACAAGGGGGGTAAAACATTTCTTTGTTTTTACATGATCTGAACTACATCTGAAAAACAATTATAATGCAGGGAAATTCCAGCTACTGTGATTTAAAGTTGCTATGAAATCCAGAAACGTAATTTCTACCAGTAGTTTCATGCAGCATGCTTGTTTTTTTTTTTTTTATATATGATAGCTATCATAATCATAGCATCTTGTACTGAGCTGGGCTACCAGCCACAACTCTTAAGCTGAGATACTAGACAACTAGAGACTTCTAAGCTTCCAAAAAAAAAAAGATGCCTGTTTTTTTTTACTTACTTTTACTATTTACTGCAATTTTTTATTTCCTGCCACCTATTTTTATACTGTATTTATTTGATGTGTACTAAACTACAATGTTGTACTGCCATTGTTGCTTTACTGTGCTTGTTAAATTGAATTTTATTATTGTTTCACTGTTTGCAAAGTTTTTTTTGTTAGTTTCACTTTCTAAGTATTTACTGGTAATGTTTTTAAGCTATCTGTTCTGTTTGTTCTGGTTTCCCTGACCAGCAGTGCTTAAATAAGTGATCTGTCAACTGTTTAAAGGATTCTTTAGAGCATACTTGCTGATTTTCTGCCGTTTTAAATTTTTTTAGTGTCTCACTGCTATTTTTCTGCTAAACATTCTCTTTTGTTTTTCTTGCTGAAACTAAAGTAGCTAGCTGTAGCATACTCCAGATACAGGATTGTTGCTTCTTTACTTCACTAGCTTTGGCGCAGTGGTAGCATTGTCGCCTCACAGCAAGAGGTTCTCTGGTACATTTCTCAGCTGGGGTGCCTTCTGTGTGAGTCTGCATGTCCTATCTGCATTCGTGTGGGTTTTCTCCAGGTACTCCAGTTTCCTCCCACATTACAAAGACATGCATTTGGAGCATTTCTCCCTGGGCCTCCGCTGAAAATTGGCTTTTGTTCCAAGTCTGACTTTCCCGGTTAACAAATGTTAAATAAAATTGTGGTTTGTTCTGAGCATGTTTTCCAAGGCCATCCTGGATTAGAAAGGGCCTGTCTTCACCCTTGTGAGAGAATTGTGCTAACTGGGACCTGTCTGGTAAAGGGAGGCCAGTCTAGGGCTTTGAAATAAGCATCCTCAGTGGTCCTTTTGAATCTTTTTAACTTTTTTTTTTCATGTTCTTAGCTTCTGGTATTTAGGCCCTGCATTTGAGCAGGTTTCTGTTTGTTTGCATGTTGTGCAGCACTGTGCACTGACCCGCAGTTGTGTGCCAAAGCTGGACAGTTAAATTCAACAAATTTTCCCTAAAACCCTGGCAGATATATTCATTCCCTGAGCTCCTCTGTGATCGATTCTGAATAGCCACCCCCTAGTGACAACGGTCTCCAACCTAGCATTATGGACAGTTGGACTACCCTTGTTTCTCCTGCCAACCTTATTGACTTGGGTCTCTTGAGGCAGAGTAGCAATTGCCTCTTGTACACAGACAACCCTCTACTTATAACATACTCTAGTAGAGAGTGCAAGAGCTGTATTTACACCAAGAATCTAGAATCCATGCTCTTTCACTCAAAACTGTAACAAGGAGAAGGTTGTCGACTCGCACACCCCTATATATGCGCATAGTACCACTACTCGTACACATATTATGCATCAAACACGTAAATCCACATATGGTGAGTTTCTCTTGAAAAACTTACTGAAACACCAGAGACCTCCAAAATGCAAGACAGCTACAGCTAGCACAGCACCCAACAAGCCAGTAAGGAGTAACTCAAAAAAACAAATTTTCTTGTCATTGGAGACTCAGTAGTGAGATGCACAGATATCCCACTCACTAGGTTGGACAAGGGGAGAAAATCACAGTCAGCTGCCTGTCCGATGCCAGGATTCATCAGAACACACATGCACTAAGGTCTCTCAGCAACAAGTACTGTTATGACCGTCATAGGTCATGCTGGTGTGAATGACCTGAGACGTACCTCATTGGACTATATGAAGAGAAACATGTTTGAGCTCTGAGTATGTATCCCAGGCAGGCATGTCCGTAGCCTTGAGCTGCGTACTACCTGCTCCTAGAATGATGCCATAGTGTAAACAAAAAATGGTTGATTTCAATAAGTGGCTTACTTTTTTGGTGTCATTCATAGGGGATCCAGTTCCTGTCAGCTTGAGAAGTTGTGGTCTACAAACCTTGCTGCTTTGCTAGAGACAGCTTGCACCTAGCACCTCTAGGCGTCTGGCTACTGGAAAAGGCTGTTGCCTCCCCATAGTGCCTTTTTTAGGCAAGGTCTCAAACAACAGTCCTGACATAAAATTAACCAATCGGAATAAAATAAGGGTCATGCTGCTAAATGCAAGAAGCTTAAATCAAAACCTGCACTCCCTGGAAGCACTTCTGTCAGTGGAAGATGTAGATGTCTGTGCAGTCACAGAAACCTGGTTCAAGGCCTCAAAGTACCTGGCCTTGCAAGGCTACAATAGCTTCCACACCTTTAGACCGCAAAATGTGTGAAAACGAAAGGCGGCAGTGTTTCAGTCTCTTGGAGATAAATTCACCAACCGTCTAGACTGGACAACTCCATGGAGTTACTACAGGTCCAGTTTACAGTGGGTAAGACCCCTTTCAAGTCATAGCCAGTTATAGAGCCCCCTGTATGGCTCAACACCCACGAAACCTACTCGACAAAACTAGAGACAATCCAAATTTTACCGAACGCACTGGTTATGGGGGATTTCAATTATCCTACCATCAACTGGGTAACCTGTGGTAGCCCTAACTTGCTACCGCAAAAGTTCCTTGACTTTGTTAATTCAAATGCCCTGGAACAAATTGTCCATACCCTGACAACGGGAGCAAAATATTCTGGATCTGGTCCTCGCCAACATGTCAAGCAGATACAATCCCGCAATCGTCGGACCCTCGTTAGTTAAATCTGACCACAAAAAAAAAAACTTCACCAAGGCAAACTATAACCTCCTAGGTGAAGGTATAAATGCATTCTAAGCCCCACCCCAAGCAGGAAGTGGTAACTGCACCGAAGCTTACACTAAAGCCCTGTACAATCACTTGCATAAGTGTAGAAATTTGGCCGAACCAGAAAGAATCAAAGCCAGAGCCCCAAGTAAAAACAAGCTGCCATGGTGGACATCCAGCATCAGCAAACTTTACAACAAATGCAAAAAGTTGCTGTCCAAGAAAACAAAGGCAAGGTCCCAACAATGAAAAAGCATCCTCCTCAGCCTCAACTGGCAAATAACATCTTGCTAAGTTTCTCTCAAAGGAGTCCTTGGAGGATTTGACAAGTACAGCCAAGGATAACCATAAGGCTTTTTGCAGCTATGTGCATAACCTAAAGGGTAGGACCCGAGCATGTGCAGAAATAGTGGCCATATCACGCACACCCCCACCCCCCAGAGATAGCAAACCTGCTAGCAAATAGGCTTGGTGAAAATTTCATTCCCTTATCTCCTCCTAACTTGCAACAACCCTTCCCCCAAACTCCCAACCACCACCCCACATATATCTGAAGAGCAGGTCCTCAAAGCCTTGTCCAAGGCAAAAAAAAACACAGCCTCTGTGGGACCAGATTACATCCCCAGGTAGTCTTCTAAGCAGGCTAGAACATGAGCTAGCATTGCCACTAATTACACTTTTCAGTTGTAGCCTAACCACAGGCTTTGTTCCTTGGGAATAGAGAACGGCAACAGTTACTCCCCTCCACAAAGGTGGCCTAGCAGCAAACCTAGGGACTTAAAGACTCATAAGCCTGACCAGTCTCAGCTGTAAGCCATAGAACACATTATTATAGACATCATAAATAAAGACATAGGTGATCTCCAAACCTTGGATTCTACCCATTTCTGCTTTGTGAAGAGCAGATCCTGCTTGTCAAATCTGGTGGATTTCTTTGAAAATGTGACCACGGCCATTGACAAGGGCAAATCTGTGTACACAGCATACCTTGACATGGCAAAGCCTTTCAACACAATACCACATTCAGGCATTCATGAAACTTGGCAAACTGATTGTAAACCCCTTCTTTGTAAGATGGGTTGCCAACTGGCTCATAAATCGGACACACACTATCAAAGTGGGTGACCCCACATCAACCAGCAGACCTGTTGCCAGTGGGGTGCCACAGGGGTCAGTGCTGGGCCCCCTACTGTTTGGTATATACTCCTCAGAAGTTCCGGTCAAAACTAATGGGCTGTGGCTGACCAAGTTTGCAGATGACTGCAAACTAGGTGCAATCATTAAATCCCCAAATGATATTACTATACTCCAGGAGGGTCTCGCGCAGACCAGAGACTGGTGTATTAGTCACGGTCTCAAACTGAAAGCAAATAAATGCATCATCATTCCCTTCAGCACAGACAGTGTTCCCTCGCACTATCAAATCAACAACGTAAGTACCCATGAAGTAGTAAGGTACATGGGATCACATATTGACTGCAACCTTAACTTCGACCACCATGTGTCTACAGTAGTAAGGATAGCTTTCTAAGTAGCACGCTTGATTAGTAAAGGCATCGCCTCGAGAGCAAAAGAAATTCTAAGCCCCTATGCTCTGCACTTATCCTGCCGATAATTGAGTAACGCCCCATTTGGCATGTACAGTACTAAGCACCTGCAGCAATTAGAGAGACCTCCGAGGTTTCTAACAAAGATCAAGGGACTCCAGCACATGCCTTATACAGACGGACTAAAGTCACTGTCACTATATTCCATATCATATAGACTTCCTATGGGAGATTTATGCCTGACCTACAGAGCAATCCAGGAGCCAAACCTAATGAACTTGCTGCATAGCCATAAATCAAATGGGACTAGGGCTACCCATTTCAAGGACCTAGATATGGCCTACGACTTAAATAGGACATGCTGGAGGGACAGATTTGTCTCCCAGTGACTGCCACGTCTTTCAACAGGCTACCAATTTATGTGAAACAGAGCACTTGTATAACACTGTTCAAGAGTAACCTGGACGAGTGGAAGGGGCACTAAATTCTTACCAGGGATAGAGCCCACAACCCTTGTGGACATGGGCAGTCATCACTAAATGCAGTCTTGGGTACTGACAAGCATTTCTGTGGTATTACATTGGGGTGAAATGACTAGGCTAAAAATGACCTCCGGGTCAATAGCCTAGTAATCTCCTGTGATCACTGAAGCCAGAAAATAATGTAGTTTATCGTGTTTTAGAGGTGTGCAAGTGGTATTAACCTTTTGGGAGGGTTAGGTGGGGTTTTTTTTTTTGTAACATGCCACCTTTCTTCTGTATTCATAAATCCTATCACATTAAGTACTCTAATATCCCTTTTTCTTTCACCATTCATCTAAAATTAACGAAACTTAAATGAATTTAAATTTGTGCAGGTGAAAAACTGCATTTTGTTAACTTAGGTTTTCGTTTTGATCTGCAAGAACACCTGGCAGTTGTAAAAACTATGACCATATATTAAGACTGGTAAAAACTTGCTATTTACTTCACACTTTTGTGATAATTACTGACGTAGCTTACTGCAAGTTAAATGGCTCTCTTGCAAATTGGCAAGTGCATGAAAAAGATAGTCTCTTGAGACTGCAAGAAATTCTTTAAACTTGCCACTGTAATACAGGCCAACAGCTAAGAGTTTGACAACTTTATTACTCATTATTTATGTTTTCAAAGTAGTCTATTGTTGATATTGTCATGCCAATAACCTGTCAGTTTGTTATGGTGTCATCTTGCTCTTGAAGTGGCTCCAGGCTGCTCCTACTGTACAGTTGTTGAGATTTTCATGGAAATATTTTTTTTCTCCTTCTTGGACGGCTACCCTGCCTGTTTCAAACCTTTTTCTCTATCAACATTGTGGTCAGCAATAAGCCCTTTTTTGTTCAGTTACTGTTATATCCAAGAGTACTTATGGAAAGCAGAGTCAAGCTGCTGATTAAGCTCACTAAATATTTGGGGTTTGTTTTGTCCATATCCCACTTTACTAAGTATGCTTCAAGTTCAGTGATTGTAACCAAGTGCTAAAGGCAGAAGAGAATTTAATGCTACAAAAGCTGCTCCAACTTAAGAAATAGCCTTGCAATCCCTTTGCTTCTGAAAGGAAGGCTTTCCTGATCAAAATCCTGGGTGAAAGTAGTTCTCCAGTTAAAAAGAAAAAAAAAAAAAAAAAAAAAGATAATAGCCCCAAAAGTTGAAGCTCATCGAATTTTTAAATAGAGCTGCACCTGTGCATATGCTTTATATTGAATATATAAACCAAAGAAATCTATAGACCATACTGTAGAGGGTCTGATTATCACAATAACAGAAGCTTTAAAATCAATAATTACTGTGGTTGAGGCCTTACTAGTCAAAGGCATATTTTTCCCCCAAGTCATAGTCTCCCTACTTCTCTGCAGTCAAATACTCCATCCAGCCTTGCACAAATTGACCGATAGAATTAAGAAACTTAAGTCCACGTGTATGAATCCTACATATGTTCTTCTGATATTAGCATTCATTGTTTTAGAATTAAAACCAAATACGCCCTTATATATATATATATATATTTTTTTTTTTTTAGAGTGTATGCTTATGCCATTTTTACTTAAAGCTATAATTTCCCCAATTTTTACTTCTGAAAAAACTACACTGTCCAGGAAATGTAGTATTCAGGGTTGGGAATGTAGTATTCAGGGTTGGGAGAAAAGCTACACTTGTAATAGGGATTGTCATTTTAGATTTTGGTGTGCAGTTTTCCAAAGTCCTAGCTATGGCCCTGCACAGTGTTTCCATGGCCAGTCCAGTCCTATTGAGGTATTGGAATTCCAAGAGACAGTATTGTGGGTGCTGGCCCCCCACAACTGGCTAAGGCAGTGGATCATCTGACATAATTTTTCTTGTTCTCTGCTGTAGTGTCTGGTTACAGTTCATTTATGTATTGGTGTCAGCTTACTCAACAGTTTTACTGACTTCTCTTTTCCAAATGCATGTCTTACAAGCGTTAGCCTTTATGTCCTTTTTCTCAAATTTTTATTGCTACTCCTATTTAAGGCTCAAGGGTTTGTGCCTAGATTTCTGTTCCTCAGACATGGTTTGGTCTGGTTCATTAAGCAGGTGTTGCAGTTTCATTATGAATGAGAAGTTTTTGCAGTTCTTTGTGGGCCCCCATGTCAGACTGCAGTTTTCTCTTATTTTCCCCCCTCAGACTCCTTTTCATGTCCACCGCCTGCTTCACCGTTAAGTAATGTTTCAGTCCCTATTCCTTTGGGTGGGTCCCCACTGAATGAATCCGTCATCTGAATGGAAAAGACTCTGTGCACACTGAAGACAAAACACTTTAT
>NC_056751.1:81769991-81794991 GCF_019279795.1 Protopterus annectens | reverse complement strand
TCCTGCCAGGGGTAGCCCTCAGTTGGCCTTAAGACCAGAGGCTTAGTATTTCTGCGTTGGTTGCTGTCACTTCAGGACTGACGTCAGGTTGTCAGTGGTATAAAAACAGGCAGCCAACACCATTACATCAGGCTTTCTTGCTGAGGAGCCCAAAGCAGAAGCAGTTCGCATGAGCGCCAGTCAGCCGCTACCTGAGTTTTCATTTCTGAAATTGAAGTTAAAGACTTATAAAGCTAAGTACCCCGATGGGGATCCTTTTTTCTTGCTCTAACCGATATCAAAAAAAGTTAACAATTATCTTGCCTGTGGAAAGCAAATACCACACAGAGATTTCCATTCTTACTGCATCACCTGTTTAGGCCCAGACCGCGAAGTCCCTCACTGCCGGTTTTGTGCTTTGTTCAACACCCGAACTATATGTCATCAGGTCCTTATTGTAGCTAAATACTTTCACTGTCTATCTCCGTATTCCGAAATGGCTTCGGTAAGCCATCCGACTACCGATCTTCCAAAAAAAAGTAAGGATAAAGACCAAGACAAACTGCACAGGTCTAAAACTGCTGATGACGCTTCCGTTAAGCTAGTCGCCACTTCGCCGGTTCTCAGTGAGGTGCTTTTTACAGCCCCTGATGCCTACTTTGATGGATTCGCAGGCCACTACTGAGACCTGTTCGGAGTCCGGTATGCTGCGATACTCTTTGACTACGGAACCTGCGGATGACTCTACCTTGTATGGGTCCAGAGCTGCTGTGCAGGCACTGGATTCTGAGGAAGTTCTTTGCACTACAGATATTCAACACAAACCGACTTGCATCTTCAGTTCTTTCTAAAACTACCGAGTTTCTAAGGCCCAGAGTATGAGCTACACCTAAAAATCCGACAACCCAAACTCAAGCGCCTGCTTACTTGCCACAGTCACAGATGCTTAAAATGGCAGAATACCTTATGCTGATTAGGTGAAGCCAGCCTTCCCCTGCTAAAAGGAAAAGAGACTTGTTCCCAGCAGCTTCATCTGACCAAGAGTCAGATGACTCTGAGGTTTCTGATTATGAAGACATGCCCTTGTATGCTTATGAGGATTCATATGCAGGGGAATAAATTCCTTCTGCCTCTCCTCCAGGGGTGTTTTTTTTTTTTTTTTTTTTTGGTGAAACCCTACATACCTTGAGAGAGCATATCCATTGGGAATGCCAGGATTATCCTCAGTCCAAAAAGAGACTCTGGGAATTTTTTAGATTTACCACAGCACATATCCTTAGCTATCCCTCCTGCTCTAGATGTTATGGATGATGTCTTTATGGAATCCAGCGCGACTCCTGGTACTTTACCTCCTGCTCCCAGGAAACCTGATGGGTATTACATAGTCCCTGACTCTCACAAATTTCTTTCTAAGAATCCTACTGCTGACCCAGAGGTCATCTCCCAAGGACCTAAAGGAATAAAAGCAACTACAGCTAAGAATCCTACTCCCTCGAACAGGGATTCCCGAGCGTTGGACAGATGGGGTAAAAGTGTAACTCTTGCCATTAGAACATTAAATTGTCAGATCCACATACTATGGAACTTGAGCAAAAATTATCTACCTTCCCTGACTGTGCAGAAAATAAAGAATTACAGGAGCTTATGCATTCTGCAAGCCAAGTCAGCAAGCATACCCTGATGTGGGTTTGACGCCCTAGAATCTTCTTGCAGGGCAGTAGTCACAGGTTCTGTACTTGGAAGGCATGCTTGGCTTAAGGAACAGACCTTGCCAGACCATGTCAAATCAAAATTTTTGGCTGCACCTCAGTTCAATCTGTTTGGCACCAAAGCAGAAGAGGTTTTAAAAAAGATGGAAGAGTCTATGCAGACAAAGATTTTTTGCAAGTACAGTCTCCAAGATTCAGTAGGTTTTGCCCCTCAGTATTGGTCCTTTTCAGCCCCCTCAAGGCCACCTCAGACTAGACCTAGGGGAAGCAGAACCCCCCCCCCCCGACAACCGTCTCAGGGTATGCAGAGATCTAAGCAATGGAGCACCTCCATGTCTAAAACAGAGTGCTAAGCCACGGAAAGAATTCACAATGACTTCTCAACTCCTCCTCTCACCTCTGCCCAATTGCTCGTGCCCCTAGGAGGAAAATTTGCCTACCATGCAAAAAACTGGGCCTCCATCACCAACGATCGATGGGTCCCCAACATAGTATCTCAGGGGTACAAATGTTACTTCCACATGCTGCCAACCCCAAAAGGGTTCCCAGATCTTCCTCCAAACCAGTGGGCAGAGGCACAAAACCAAGTTCAGTCCCTGCTCTCCATAAGGGCAATTCAGCCTGTTCCTGCAGAACAGATAGGCCAAGGTTTTTATTCTAGACTTTTCCTGGTACCCAGAAAAGAGGGCACCTGGCGCCCAATCTTAGATCTGTCCATTCTAAACAACTTCCTGATGGTACCAAAATTCAAAATGATCACCCTACAGCAGCTTCTTCCTATGCTGTCCAAAGATGCCTGGTTAGCCACCCTAGACCTAAAGGAGGCCTATCTGCATATCCCATTCAGTGACTCCTACAGGAAATATCTACGTTTCAGGGCAGGATCTATGCATTATCAGTTCTCTACAGTTTCCTTTGACTTATCCACTGCTCCCAGAGTTTTCACAAAATGCCTGGCTCCAGCCATTGCCTTTAACAGACAAATATTCAAATGTACCCCTACTTGGACGACTGCCTGATTCAGGCAGACAGGAAAAGCTGTTGCAGCACCTGACATTTATAAAGGACATTCTAACCTCATTGGGGTACACTAGCAACGAAAAGAAATACAAACTATTCCCCAGTCAAAACATTGTATTCCTGGGAGCAAGCTTGAACACAGCATCCCAGATGGCATTCCTTACTCCAGAAAAACAAGCCCATCTGACAAGCTACTTCTGTCAAATGGCCACCAGAACCCAGCTATCCACAAGGAAAATCCTGCAAATTCTATATGCCAGACTGCATATGAGGAAACTTCAGTGGTACTTAAGTCTTTGGTGCGAGCAGTCTCAGGACCTGGTAACTATCATACCTATGATACCTTGTCTAAGGAAAGTGTTCCTTTGGTGGGCAGCAGCATGCAACCACAACAAGGGACTTTCCTTTACACAACCCCATGCTGCCCAGACCCTGACTACAGACTCATCAGACTATGCCTGGGTTGCACATCTGGACGGCAGGTGCATTCAGGGCCGCTGAAGCCCAAATCAAATTCATCTGGACATGAACCAGAAAGAGATGCTAGCTGTTCAGCACACTGACAGCTTTCAGATCCCTGATCTCTCTGGGGCCTCTTCTAATTAAAACCTACAACACCACAGTAATGTGGTACATCAGCAAGCGGGGGGAACCCACTCTTACCCACTCTGCAGGCTAGCCATGACCCTTTGGAACACAGCCTCGGCCATGCATATTCACCTGCAAGCCCAATTCCTGCCAGGCAACCAAAACTCTCTGGCAGACAACTTGAGCAGAAATCTCCTAGACCCACATGAGTGGCAATTAAACCACAACACCTTCAGCCTTGTGGCCCAGAAATAGGTCCACCTTCGGGGTACCCCATTTGCCTTCCCATACAACCACCAGCTCAGCAAATTCTGCACCAGGGAACCTCACAGCAAGGCCTGGAAAGTAGATGCCCTGTTCTTCCACTGGGAAAACCTCTCAATCTCTGCATCCCCCCCCCTTCCTCTTCCTTATTTGAGCCCAAGGGCAGTCCTGATTGCCCCAGACTGGCCAGGCCAGCACTGGTACCCACTACTGCAGTCTATCGCAGTTTACTCCATGGCACCTCCCTCAGATTCCAACTCTCCTGACTCAGCAGGAGGGAGAGTTCTTGTTTTCACAATTGCACACCCTGAACCTGGCAGCCTGGCTTATTCCTTGACTTCTCCTCCAGTGGCCAGTCTAAGCAAGCAGGTCCTGGATGTTGTACATGAAGCCAGACAACCCAGTACTAGAAAATCCTATGCTGACAAGTGGAAGAGGTATTGTTCCTGGATCCAGACTAAAGGAGCTGACCCAGCACAGCCATCCTTACCTCTCATCCTGGATTACCTAGCAGACCTACTCCAGAAGGGCCTATCCTTCTCTTCCATTAAAATCCATGCCTCTGCACATTACAGCACTGACCCACCTCTCTTCTCACACCCTCTCATCAAGCAGTTCCTGAGAGGGGCTAACAATTTAAAGCCACCAAGAAGAGCCCCTACCCCTGCTTGGGACCTTAACTTTGTGTTGGAAAAGCTCACGCCCCCCCCCCCCTCCTTGAGCCTGCAGCTTCAGCAGAGTTAAAATTCCTTTCTTGGAAAACAGCCTTGCTTTTGGCCATCACTTCAGCTAGAAGAGTGTCTGAGCTACAAGCACTTATGGCTGTGTAACCCTTCATAATTTTCCATGCTGACAGGGTCTCCCTCAGGACTAACTCAACTTTCATGTCTAAAGTAGTGTCTAGTGTGGCTCTCCACTAATCTATTCATGTTCTTCAATAAAATGAATAAGAGGGAGAAACACAACAGAAATAATATAAAAAACTTTAATATGGTTAGCGCTTTCACATCACAGATGCTTCTTCAGACCATGAATGAAACAACATAAACTAAAACAACTTTATATACTTCCTAAGCTCTACCAAATTGCTGTTATTAATCACTGAAATAAAAAATCCATAAAACGGGTATATACATAAAAGTACAACGTTTTAATAAAACATTAACAATATAAGCAGATTTTATAAGCGTCTTGTTTTTTAGATGGGGCTTAATCGATGTTTTATCATTTAAGCCCTGGTTCTTTTTCTGCCTGTAAATAATCCATTTTAACTCTCTCAGTTCCAGTTTATTTTTCATGTCACCCAACCTTGAATCTTGAAAAATACATTCAATAACTTTAAATTGAAAATGATGCAGTCCCCCTGCACAGATAGCATGTTTGGCTAGAGCACTTCTATCTGGTTCATTATTTCTAAATGCCAAATGCTCTCTGACCCTCTCTCTCAATGAGCGAGTGGACATGCCAACATAAAAGGAAGGGCAAGCTAAACACACAGCCAGGTATACTAAATTCCTTGTTTTACAATTTGCCTTGACTTTAAATTCGTACTTCCTATTTGTTACAGGATGTATAAAACTCCTGTTGTCACTCAAGACATCACAGACACTCCACTGCCCACATTTGTTAAGACCATAGAGGACATCTTTGGACTTTTTGGGTTGACAAAGTAACCTTTTGAGATTCTTTTTTTTATAGCAAAACCTTGGCCTTTGGCCTACTGTCTTGGCTATCTTAGGGTCTGACTGCAAAATGGACCAGTTTTTAATCAATCGCATTTTGTACCTTCCTAACATTCCCAGCATATTCTAAATGAATGGGTAGATTTTTAGCAGTATAATTTTCTTCAAACTTTTAGGGAGAGGTATCTTGAATATTGCTGATATATGGTTTTGCTCTACCCTTCCTCGGAGATATAACTTGCTGAATCTTATTATCTACCTTCTCAGATATTTCCTCTGTAACAGTTTGTTTCTGAAAGTTCCCATATTCTGGTCAAAGTGCTCCTCTTCCATATCTAACCTAGATATAAGCATGGCCTGGCCTTTTATAATATTCCTATAAGTATAGGTAGAATGCATGCTGTCTCTACTCAGGACATTATTTTTTCTACATTCCTTTCTAAATAATCTGGAAGATAACTTCCCATTAATGTCCTTGAATATAGTCCCATCCAAAAAAGATATTTCTGTCAGAGACAGAATAAGTGAATCTCAAAAAATCAGTAGTGGCCTCTAGAAACATAAAAAATTCTCCTAACTCACTTTCTGTGCCTCCCCACACCAAAAGGAGTCCATCAACAAATCTCCTATAGAACAGAATTTATCAGCAAGTGTCACGTGTCAAAACAAACTGTTCCTCCTAATAGGCAAGAACCATGTCGGCATAGCTATTGGCACATGGTGTGCCCATAGCTACGCCAAACAATTTTAGATAGTACTTCTGTTCAAAAAGAAAAATATTGTTTTCCTAAATTATTTCTATTAACATGCATAGAAAATCAATTCTTTTCATATCATAGGAGCTATGCAGGCTTAAATAAGTCTTAACGGCCTCCAACCCATATGTGTGGGGTATTAACAGTAAAAAGTTAATTGATATCCATAGATACCAGTAAACAGTTGTCAGGTTGTTCAAATGAACTACAAAGTCCTACCAATATCCGACAAAAGTTGTTTTGTATCCTTCAGTACATAGAATGAAGTGCTAACTATTGATCTTAAATTGTTTTCAACATATTTAGATATTGAATGTGTAACCTTGACCAGACACTATCGGTCTGAATGGTAGGTGATATCCATCTTTGTGCAGTTTTGGAAGGCCCTGAATGAGTGGAACAGGATTTGTAACAGTAAAAAAGTCCAACAAAGACTTGGAAATCAAACTGCTTGCAAATGATTTAAATACCAGTCTACAGCATAATTCTATGTAATTTAAACTGACTTGTCTATATACTTTTTCATTAAGCATTTCTTGCATAGACGCAACATAATCTTCAGTATTAAAAACAGCAATTCCCCCTCCTTTGTCCACAGGGTGAATAACAATAATGCATCTTTCCTTAATTCAAGGAGAGCTGCCTGGTCTTCCTTACTTAAATTAAAAAATCTGTCCTTGTTCTGACTTTTAAAGTTGAGCATTTCTTTCAGTTGCATTTCACAAACATTAAAAAATACTTCTAAAACCGGAACAATAAACTGGGTTTCTTAAAGTCATTAAAAAGTTCAGAATTGTTACTGCCAAATAAAGATTTCAGCATAACACTGCGTGCACAATATCTTGTATCCAATACAGTACTCAAGTCAATGTCTGAAGCTGGAATGAAAGTCGAACCTCATTCAAGTATGGATTCCTGATGTTTGGTTAACATTTTACTAGAAAAGTTCACTACCAGCATTCTCACGTCATCGCCATGTTCCACATCCTTTTCAAATCTCTTCCTACCACCCCATTCTGGGAAGGCAGCCTTCTATTCCCCCCCCCCCTACTGCTGGACCGGCCCATTCGCGATATCCATTTTGGTAATGGGAAGGGGGGGGGGGCCGGCATTAATGTGGTTTGAACCATCTCCTTTGTTACAGATTGAACAGACATAGAACTTTCATTTTGACTGTTACTAATTAAGACATTTGAAAGTATGTGGCATTTCTATGACTTCTAATGCCTCTGTAATGCTTGGAGCATTGCATTCGCCTTCTTAAACTAGAATTGTTTGCAGTCAAGCTCAATGCCTGTGAGCCAGGAACATTTAAATTTGTATTGATATTAGTATTATGCTCCTCTTACTTCATTGCCCTTCAGCCAAGTAAACATCTGTCCATTTGAGAAATCTCTTAGATCTTTCTCTAATTTTTTCCTTTTCTGATTTATTAAGTGCTGTTCATGTGCAGTCACATTCTCACATAAATTAGAAAGCAGTCGGTCATATACTCTCACCGGAACAATGGACCTCAGCTCTTCTTGTTTCCTTCTTGTATCTCTCAATAATCTATTCTCACTGGGCTTGTGAAAGTCAAAGAGCCATGTATTTAAGGCTGGTTTCAGTATTCAGCTTTTGCCAGCATTTCAGCAATTCAGGAAAGGTATCTGCTGAAGCAGGCATTTTTAGGACTCTGAGGCCCCTCTGGATCAGTCTGAGAAATACATCACTCCAAATGAAACCTTTGCCATTTTAGTTGCTTAAACTTCAGCAAATCATGCTCAAACTCACGAATAATATTTAGTTCTTTCATCAAATGTTACTTGTTCACATCTCATTTCTTCATCAGAAACTTCAAAGGCTAATAAAGGATTATTACTTTGGTGCAGCATAATCCAGCATGAGAGGCACTTACTACTTTAGGAACATAGTCCAGTTCAATGCTATTTCCATTTGCCATGCTCCACCGGACTAGCACCAAAAATAGTATCACAAAAGCAATGAAAGTCAATAGTGTAGCCATCGATTAAGCCCTATCTTAAAGCAAGACTTTCATAAAATCTGCTTATATTCATTTTTTATTAAAAACTCTCCTTGTTTTATGTATATACCTGTTTTTTTTTTTTTTTTTTTTATTTCAGTGATGAAGTGTCAGTTTGTGTATTAAATTGTTTTGGTAAGTAAGCTGTAGTATGTCTCAGGCTAGATACCTATTAACATGCTGTCTCAACTTTAGTGTTGAATAGATGCAATTAACAGCAATTTGGTAGAGTTTAGGAAGTATATAAAGTGATTTTAGTTAGTTTCATTCATGGTCTGAAGAAGCATCTGATGTTGTGAAAGCGCTAACCGTATTAAAGTTTTTTTATATTATTTCTGCCGTGTTTCTCCCTCATTCATTTTATTGAAGAAAATGTGTCCGTTGGTGTGAGAGGGAATTAATTCAGAGTGGCTACACTACTGACTTCATTGCTTTTGTCAATCTATTCATTTGCCCACCTTTTTCCATAAACCTCAAAATAAGGGGGAAAGGATCCTGCACTCTTTAGATGTGCACAGACCAGATTCTACCTGGATAGGACTAAGCCCTTTAGGAAATCTGACCAGTTACTAGTCTGCTTTGCACCAGGGGCAGAGGGCAGGTCCATATCAAAACCATCTCCAAATGGATAGCACACTGTATCCATTTCTGTTACAAACACCATGGAAAACCACCCCCACAGGGGGTCAGAACACATCCCACTAGGGCAACTTCAACATCTACAGCTTTTCTCAGAGGAGTCCCTACCAGGGACATCCTGGAAGCTGCAACATGGAGTTCTGTTCATACCTTCATCAAGCATTACCACCTGCCTATCGTTTCCAAATCCAGGGCAGGCTTTGCAACCGCAATCCTGCAGGGCATACTAGTCAGCCCCAACACTTCTTGACTGCCTCCACCCACTCTTCAGCTTTGTGAATCAACCCAAGTGTGATGACTGCAACAGTGAAACACGAAGAACAGGGTACAGTTTTGTACACTTACCAAAAGTTCGAGTGTATTCACTGTTGCAATCCTTGTTTTGGTTTTCCAGCCTCCTTGTCTCCCTCTCTCTCTCTCTCTCCCTCACTCCCTCCTTACAGGGCTATTGGTATTTACTTTCTACTGGTGGTGTTCCACCATAACTTAGCTCCCTATTTGGGGGCTCCTTACATTTGGGGCAAGAAAAACTGATGTAATGGCGTCTGTTGCCTGTTTTTATACCCCTGATGACCTGACATCAGTCCTGAAGCAACAGCAACTGACGCAGAAATACTAAGCCTCTGGTATTCAGGCCAAATGAGGGCTACCCCTGGCAGGATAACCCAAGTGTGATGACTGCAACAGTGAATACACTCAACATCTACGTTTTATGGCAAGTGTACACAACTGTACTTTCTCAGGCCTTGTTTTGTATGTGCTTTATTAACATTCCATTTAGGAACATTCTGTAACTGGCAAGATTGTATCTCTCCCTTGAGAAAAGAACATTCTGTATTTTCTGCACATTTCATCTTCTCTTTCCTTTCTAATAAGCTGTCTTTCTCTGAAACTGAATGCATACATGTCTGGCTCCCTATTTCAGGTCTTATTCTACCTAAATTTGCTATAGTGAATTTACTGAGAATAACTGTCTTTTCTAAAATGTCCGACACTACATATGTACATTTTAGTCTGCGTAATGCCTAATAACTACTTTAAAATGGAGGTCCCTAATCTAAGAGTTGCCCCTGAGGTCCCTGATGAAAGTCTACAGGGACCTACTTTTGAAGTTACCTTACATCTGTATTGCTAACTACTGTATACAGCTTTATGCTACCTGACTCATAATCTGAAAATACATTTTTTACTTGCAATTTTAATTTTGACCACTAGGCTTGAAGTCTGTTAGCTTTGATTTAATATCCATATTATTTTATTTATTTATTTTACATTTGTTGACCGGGCTAGTCTAACTGGATATATGTCCATTTTCAGTAGAGGCCCAGGGAGATACGCTCCAAGAAAGAAACAAAAAAACAGCAAATAACATCAGTCATATATACAATGCATATTACAGGTTAACACAAAATTTTCAGAGGGCATAAAACATAACCGTGCAAAATGCAGGTACAATACAACATACAGGTAAAACGGGAGGTTATTGTATAGTTATATTAATAAAGAGTTCTCCCAATAATAAGTGTCCACAGAGGAGTTCTCCCAATAATAAGTGTCCACAGAGGTTGGAAAATAATGTAATGTAGAGGGAGATGGTAATTGTAGTTAATAAGGAAGGTAGAAAAAGTTAATGAGAAGTATGGGGTAGGCAGTGCCAAGTTTAAAGAGCTAGATGACTAGTCCGGTTTAGTGCAGAGGCATAACCAGTGTGTTCTGAAAAAAAGTTTGTCTGTTTTTGAAGAGTGATGAAGAGGCAAGTGTGGAAAGGACACTAGGGAGAAGATTCCAGGATTTTCCAACAGTATGAGAAGAGAAAATCCCCAGTCGTGTTAAGTTTAGAGGTGTGTACAAGACGTTTGTGTGATGAATGTAAGGACTTCAGATTTTTATAGGGGGTGATGAGGGTAGATAGAATAGGAGTATTGGAAGGTCTTATGGGCAGTGGTTAGTTGGTGGAATTTAAGCAGGGTTTGTAGTTCAAGCCATCCTAGCTGCTTTATATTAATGCAATGGTGGGTTCTAAATGGGTTGCCTATAGCAAATCTGGCAATGTTATTGTAGGACATTTCCAATTCGTTGAGGTTATTCTTAGATTAGTAAAAATGGGTGAGGATTAGATTAGTAAAAATGGGTGAGGATTAGAGGAGTGTGAGCAATAGTTTTGGCTGTAGGTGAAAGGAAGGGTTTAATCCTATAGAGAGAGCCAAGTTTTTTGTTGACCGTTTTTATAGTGGTGTTGATATGGATGTCAAAGTTCAGGTTGTTGTCAGTGGTGATACCAAGTAGTTTGGTACTTGGGTCTGGTGATATAATGGTACCATTAGTGGATGTAACTGAGAAATCAAAAGGAGAGGACTTGAGTAGGATTGAAGAGGAGTTTTTTTGGGGGGGTTCAAGAGAAGGCAATGCTGTTTGAACCATTGTTCCAACTGTGTTAAATACCTTCTGGGTAAGAGAGTGAAGTTCAGAAGTGGATGTGGCTGAGCATATCAGTATGGAGTCATCAGCATATTGTATGCATGTGGCTTGGGAATGGCTAGATGAAGGTCATTAATAAATTATGGAGAAAAGGAGAGGTCCTAATATGGACCCTTGAGGGACACCAAGGGTAACGGGCAGATGGGTAGATAGTGTTGTGCCATAATACAGCCTGTTGTCTTTTATTGAAGTAGGACTGGAACTATTTTATGGAGAGTGCATCTAATGACAGGGATCTGGGGATATTTGTCAAATGCTTTAGACGGGTCTATAAATAGCGAAGAGGAAAGCTTATTAAGGTTGCGATTTTTGTTAATGCAATCAGGAAAGGAAAGGAGGGCAGTGGTAGTGCTGTGTTGAAGGGCTGAAACCATGTTGACAACTGGAAAGCAAGTTATTTTGGATTAGGTGGTCAAGTAATTGCCTGTGGATGCATTTCTCCATGATCTTTGCCAAAGGAGAAGGGAGGGCAGTGGGGTGGTAGTTTGAGAGTTCAGTGGAGTGTCCACCTTTATGGAGGGGATAATATGGGAGACTTTCCATAAGCTAGGGATGCGACCTTCGCTAATAGTTCTATTGAGCAGAATGGAAATGGGGTAAGCAATAGCCTTGGCTGATATCTGTATATATTCAGCAGGTAGTTGGTTTGCTGCGGGAGAGCATGGTTTCAGTTTTTTGATAAGGGTTAGAATATATGTTGGGACAGGTTGGAAAAGAAATGGAGGGGGTGAGGTTGAGTTATAGGAAGGTAAAGTGAAGCTATTAGGCGATAGCTGACTAGGTAGTGTTTGGATAGCATCAGTAAAAAAGGTATTGAAGATATTGGCTGTATGCATGGGTTTTTCCTGGTCTGTATTTTGAGTGTTTGGTGTAGTGGATTGAGCTGGATGGAGTAATTGGTTAATGCTTGCCCAGAATGTTTGTGGGTTATGATTAGCTTGTTGAAATTGTAGGTAGTCGTTTCCTTTATCAGACAGTGTAGCTTTCCTAGTGTCATTTCTTAACTGTCTAAAGGTTTGTTGGTCTACAGGGTTTTTAGTCCTTCTCCATTTGGCCCAATATTTATTTCTGAGATGGATTTTGTGTTTTGGTTTCTTTTGAAAGCCATGGGGCAGATTTGGTTTTAATTCTAATCAATCGGGTTGGAGCATGGTGGTTAAGAATGGCAAGGAAGTTAGAACTGAAGTATTTAATAGCCTCTTCTAAAGGGAGGTGTCTTAGGGAGACCAATTGCACACTTAGTTCCCTTTGGAAGAGATCAGGGTTAAAGTTCTTTTTGGATATGATATTTCTGATAGTGGCTGTAATGGGAGCATTGGCTTTATGACTGATGTAGGTAAGTGAGTGGTCACTTATATCATCAGGGAGGGTTCCAGAATCGTATATGTGAGGATGGTTGTATGAGAATCCAGTCTAGTGTGCTTGCTTTCTTGTTAGCTTTATTTATCCTGTGGGGGAGGTAATGGTTTGAGAAAAAAACATATAGGTTAATGTGGGTGGTAGGGAGGCTGCTACTATAGCAATTCCAATCCAATGTTTATATCACCTAGGATTATGGTTTCTTGGGGCAGGTGTTGGGATAGCCAGCAAAGGATATTTTCCATGGCGGCAATGTTATTACCAGGAGGTAGTTGCATACAGATAATATAGATGAAGTTGGCATTGTTAAGTTGAAGTTTGGAGATGAGAATTTCTGCATTGGAATCTAGAGGTGGTTTGCAGTCGTTAACTATAAGCCACATTTAAACAGAATAGCAACCCCCCAACCTTCTTGGCTCCTCGGTCAAGTCTCAGGATATTCTATCCAGGTGGGATGATTTAATTGTCTTTGGTTACAGGTTTTAGCCATGTTTCTGTTAAGCAGAGAATGTCAAAGGAGTAGACTTCTAAGAGAGCTTGGACTTGAGTTACTTTGTTAATGCTACGTATATTACGTTGAGCTACAAGGAGCGAGTTAGATGGTTTAGTAATGGAATAAATAGTTGATTGATTGTGGTTATGGAGAGTAATAGTTGTTGGACCTGGGTTTGGGTGAATGTCACCATCCTTTAATGAGAAGAGTAGTCCTAGATAGCTTGGGTTAGGGAATCTGCTGTATAGAAGTAGAGGTTTCTTGAGATTTAGAGTGTTGTATATAATGTGTAGTATTCTATGATGCTTTGCAAGTAGGTAGCTGGGTGAAGATGTTATATTAGCATGGTTATAAAGGATTGGTAGAGATGGAGAGTTGGTTTGCTTATTAGGGTAGTGAAGGTGTGGATATAATGGGTGTTCATAGGAGGTGTAGGCAAAGGTTAAATGTGGTAGTGGTAAAACTGTGAATAAAAGTAGGACATATAATGGGGTGGGTGGTTTATACATTGGGAAGGATTTGTTATTGGATGTCTGTATGTAGGTATGGAAGTTTACAAGGTGAGGAAGGAGGAGGGTGTGATAAGACAGAAGGGGAGTGGTAAGAGAAGGAAGATATGAGAGAAAATGGCCAGTGATAAAGTGTCTAGAGAGTAAAGGGAAGAGAAAGAGGTGTGGCTAGTAAGTATAAGAGTAGGACCCCTGGGGGTGGGTGGAAATTGGGGGTAGGGAGTGGTGAGCCTGCAGGGCGAACGGCGGCAGTAGACAGATACTGAAGCAGTTTATAGAAGAAACAATCAGCAGGACTGACTCCAGAAGGTAAGTTAGAAAAGTCAGAAGTGGATAAAAGACAGTGAGAAGTGAGCCAAGAAAAGGTAGTTGTAGACTGTAGTGGTAAAAGGTAAAGTGAGAGGACTAAATAGCAAGTCTGGGACTATAGGACTATTAAGGTAAGTAGCTAGGCATAAGAGAGGATAAGAAGGAGATGTGGCTGGGATAAGGGTGCCACCTTGTAGACAGGTCTAATATTGCAGTTTGATATGAGAGCGAGTTAGTTGGACTAAAACAAGGGAAAAGTGGATGCTAGACAAAAGGGGTTTCTATACAGAATGGTGGAGAGTGAGTGTTAAGGTACCTACATTCATAGTTTTTTAGAGTCTTTGTCTGAATTCTGATGTATGAGTGATATATCCAAGACCTGTACATTATTCTGAAAATGAGTATCTTTTAATTCTGTGGGTTTTAAAGCTGATTAGAACCTGCCATACACATTCTTAATTTGGACAGAGTATGAACTGTTAACATTGCCTATTTTTCCCTCTCTGTATGCTGTAATGGTAACATTCTATGTTTTTACCTTATGAGCTGGTACCTTAGTGTACCATGATGCCTCTTTCTTATAGCAAATAAAACCTTTTCCAGTTGTTCACATATTTAAATATTTAAATATTGTACTGTTTGTTTTTATTGTATAGCAAGTAATCTCTGTGATATCCCTGAAGTCTCAAAACAACCCACTAAAGTGTAGTGGGTCCAAAAACAAAACTGTGTAAGAAACTTCTCTGTGTGGAAGATTTTCAGTCCATATCACTGTATATTAATCAGATCAGACAATAGTAGTAGAAGTAGCGAACTTAATCTCGTCTTCAAAACAAAAAATATATAATAATGTAATAGGGGTATATATTATTATGACTGCTACTAAGTAGGGCAGGATCAGCTCAAATGTCACACTGATGGGGGAAGGGATGTGAATTTAACATGTGTACCAATAACACTTTGTTTTACAGCAAAATAAACCACTCCCATGCCTGATAAAAAAAGTGTGTGTATGTGTATATGTGTGTGTGTGTGTGTAATATATATATATATATATATATATTATTTTTTTTTTTATTGCGTAGCCTATCAAGCATGATGCCTATTTTCTGAAGACTAATTGAAACTAACAGTAAAGAGAATTCTACAACTGGTCTTGAAGCATAATTACCATATACTGTATTAACTTGTATCTATAAATTTTCATTTATGTTTAGATTTGCCAGTAATGCTACTTACAAAACAAAAAAGTTAAAGGTAATAGATATCTGCATCCTAAATCTTTCTCTGAAATATTCTATGAATATTTATGAGCTATAATAGTTTACTAAAACCTATGCTTTCTGTATTTCAGATCTGTACCTTTGCATTTTCTGTTGTCCTTTAAATTTCTGACTAATGCACAATAATTTTGTAAAATACACTGTAATCTGTAAATGTACACTGTAATCTACTAATTAATAAATTAAGCCTGCCCTGTTATGTCTTGAGTGCAGTGAATAACTATTACTACCTATTCTTTAGATAAGTCATCTTAATAGTTTACTAACACTTATGTTTTCTGTATTTCATGTCTATAACTTTGCATTTTTTGTTGGTGTCTTTAACTTTCTGACTAATGCACAATAATTATGTAAAGTGTACAGTAATCTGTAAATTAAATTAAGCCTGCCATGTTATGCCTTGAGTATACGGAATAACTATAACTACCTATTGTTTAGTTAAGTTATCTTAATAAGCCTGTAATAAATGAATCTGTCACTTTATCCTTAACTGACTGAATAATGTGAAGGATGATGTAATAGAAATGTATGATGTAATAGGCCTGTTACATATAAGTCTGTCACATTGCCCTTAACTAATGACTCCATAATGTAATTTGGTTACTTTACCCTTAAAACGAATGACTGAATAATGTGAAGTAAATGAGTATTATTTTTATATTTCTATTTATATATCTCTTGTGCAAGGCTGGATGGCTAAAGTTATTGATTGCATTTAGTATTAGGTCATTTAAAATAAAATTTGCATTTTTAATAATTATAAACTGATAGCATTGCTTATTGTGCTAACTTTTTATATTTTTCTGCATGAAATAAACATTTGCTTCTAATAAACTCTTGCAAGTCTCTAAACTGATAACCTCAAATGAAACTGTAGTAGTAATGGAACACACTGCATTTTTGCGCCTATATAAAATTAATTTTAACTGAACTTTTTACATTTACATAATCTAATATCTTCCATGACCCACAACCACGTATTGCATATACATTTCCTAATTTTGCCGCTCTGTAGCAAGATTAAGGATTCCTTCATCAGATCCATGCTTCATGTTTGTATTGTTTGACATTTATTCAGAAGGTAAGGTTTGCCAAAGCAAAGAATATTTTTAAACCCTATTCTCCTCTGGGCATATTTGGTTACCCTTGCTCCAGAGCTTTTGTCTAATCTGTCCACTTCGCCTATCACCTCAATGGAGGCTTCTTAAACTTGACAGGCATGGTTCTTCCAGATTTCTACATGCTCAGGGTGGCAGCTTGTTCATTTCTGTTCCATTGGTAACCCAGTCTAATAATCGTTTCTTCTTTCACCCTTATATAAATCATTTACCAAAAGACCTACAATAATAAGTGAAGGGATTTTCTGTAGCACAGATTTACCTCAACTTGCTTGAGTTTTATTTGCTTGTATTGCTGTTTGCTGGAGCTTGTTTGCTGTTAGGCTTTTCATGCGAGTTGTCCTGTACCTAAAAGCCTAAAGAGTAGGAGGAGTGAGCTATCATTATTTTCATGTTCATGGTTCTCTAACTTGGAATAACCTTGACTGAAAGTAAAGGATTTTTTTTTACTAGCACTATTTTTGCAGTGTATGGTATTTTTTCATGCTATAAAGTAAAGTTTTCTCAGTTATTTGTAAGTGTAATGGGGATTGTAAACCGGTACTAATGTTCTTTTTTTTCCTTTTCTTTCTCCCTTCTCTCTTTCTTCTTCAGTTTTAAGAAATGTAGGCAGTGTAATGAAACAAAAGCCTGGTTAAAAGAGCATGACTAAAGAAAAATGTACGTGCTTTTTCTCATTCTTGCATGTGGAAGTGATTGGATTAAGGACCTTAGATTGAATTAGTAACAAGTTTGTTTGCGTAAGCAAGTAAATGTAAAAGAATATTTTATATTATTAGGCTTTTTTTCTGGCAAATACTTGTATGCCCTGTAGCAATTCTGCAGCTGCTGTTCATGTATCCATGAAAACAAACTGATAAAAAGAAACTGGCTGCCTGGTTCTTTTGTCTCCATGGAGACAAGCTGAAAAAACTGAGAAATTGGTAGGAGGTAATGTTCTCGGAAAGCATTCAGGAGTTTTTCCAGCTGGGATAGCTATAAAGAAGACAACCAATTAGCACTTGGTAGAAGCACATCCTATTAGGAGGGTAAAACTTCAGTATTTGAAGATGTACATAGTTTTATATGTTAGTATTAAGTTAATAGTTTTAGGGATGCATTGAGGTGTGCTTTTTGAGGGTGTTCAATAAAAACAATCTTTTAAGATATGACATAGACTTTGGATATGACAAGAAACAACGGAATAAAAGTTCAACCTGTCAAACAGTGTATGCATGTAACACAAAAGCTGGCACTAGACATTTAACAAAAAGGTGTTAAACATAAAAGGTGGGAATAATAACTTTTTAATACAAGAAGCTTTCTGTAATGCCCTTAAATCTCAACAGTCGCACAGATAAATACAAAAAAAGAGTAGTGAACTGTATTAAAATGTAGAGTGCAAATAGCTATATTACAGGAAACACACTTAGAAAGAACCGAACATGTGAATTTGATAAAGGAAGGTTTTCAGGATGGTTATTCAGCTGAATACCTGGGAAAAAGAAAAGAGGAATACTTATGTTAATTGCAAGAGGAGCTCCAATAGTGATAGAAGAGGCAAAAAAGTTAACAGATTTGTAGTGCTAAGGGGCTACTGGCAAGGGAGGAGGATTACACTGGCATGCATTTATATTCCACCTAAAACTGCTGTAATGGGAGAAATAGTTTTCGGCAAGGAATATTACATATAGGTGGGGACTGGAATGTGATTTGCAGCCATGAAGATGTGACTGGGGACCCAGAAGGGGAAAGTGTAACAAAGGAGGGTAGATTTTTGAAGAAATTTATGAAAATAGTTGGTATGGAATATGTGAATTCAGTGGTTGGAGTTTGACGTGAATTTACATATTATTATTCCCAAAGATATAAAAACTGGGCTAGGCTAGACAGAATTTACATTTCACAGGAACATGGGCATTTAATTGAAAGTCTTTATACACACCCAATAACTATTTCAGATCATATACCAATAATAACTAAACTAAAAACACAGGGTAATGAAATTAAAAATGAGACTGGGATTTTGGATGCAGGCCTTCAAGGAGAATAACAATAATCATACAGAATACTCTATCCATAAAGTATTCTAAGAACTTAGCCAAAATAGTAATGGAGAAAGGAGATTCTTCCAGTAGGGATGACTGCAGTTAGGGATATAAACAATAGACAAAAGTAGGCTGAATTTATTGGAAAAAAATGGCAAAGGAACCAATGTATTGGGTGGAAATAATTAGAGAGGGAAAGGTAATAGAATGGGAAGAGGCCAAGAATTTATTTGGACTGCAAGTTAGAGATTGATATCAATCCTTGATAGGGAAGGCAGAGTATAGGCAAAGAGAAATAAGGGGGTCCTAAATGAAGACCAGCACTGGTAGAGTTTTTAGTAGAATTTAGAACAGAAGCTGCCATTAAAGGAATAATTAGAGCATATAAAATATTGCACGATAACTGTAAGAATCAATTAGAGGAGGTTCAATTAGAGGAGGTTACAAAGGATTGGGAAGAGAGACTGGATAAGCAACTCACAAAGAAACATTGGAGGATATATGTATATCTCCCAAATAAACAAGAAAATCTAGAAGATTTAGGATTTTTGCTTGAAAATGTTTACATAAGATATTTTTTTTTATACCCCAAGTAGACTAAAGACTATTTTTCCTCGAGTAGTAAACAGCAAATGGAGGTGTAACGGGGATGAAAGAGGTACTTGGGAACATATTTTCTGGGAGTATGGTGGGTTGGTGGACTTTAAGGATTCCATGTGTGATGCACTGTTAGAGATGCTGGGTGGGCGGATTGGTGTGATGAAGAATAATTTTTCTGAGCTATGATACAAAATTGGAATTGCCTAGACATGGTAAGGCCTTGCTGTGTCTAATTATGCAAAAAAAGCAATTACTGGAAAATGGAAGTCAAAATTTAAACCAGCTATATTAGAAGTAGTGAATATAGTAACATAGATAAAACATCTGGAAATCAGATCTTCAGAAAAGGGTAGGAGCAAACTACATAGGAAAAAATGTGAATTATGGAAACTATATATACAGGAGAGGAATGAAGTTTAAAAGAAGGCAGGACTTAAATGAGCTAGGTGATGTTTTACCTAAAATGATTGGGTAGATTATAAGTGATATATAATGTTTGCAACTGGGAGTGTGTATGTATGGTTTGTGATGTAAAATGCTTGAAAATAGGATTGTCTGTGTGATTTGTTTTAATGTTGTTATATAAATGTATGATTGCTTATGTTGTAAGTTATGCTTTAATAAATATGTTGTTTTAAAAGAAAGGGGTTGGGAATTGAATAATTTATGTAATGTTGCTTAGGGTATATGGTGTATAGCAATATATGTGAAGTATGTTTCTGAATGTTAACCTGTTAAAACTGTTTGATTACTTTTGCATAAATGTAAATTTGCATCAGTGTTACAAGTGATAATTCAATAAAGGTGTTTAAAAAAAAAAAAAAAAAACTTGAGTGAGTGGTTATAAATCGGGGTGTGGGGGCAAAGTCCCTGACCTGGAGGATTCAGGGTGCTTGTCTCCTTGCAGCTAGCAGTTTTGCTTAGTGGGTTAAAGCTTTGAGTTGCTAACAAGACTCTGAACAGGTCACTTAATGGGGCAGAGTACCTGGATCAACTCTGAATTGGGACACTCCTTTCCAGTTGGAATACATGGATAACTAGCATTAATGTGAATATGGAAAAAAAAAATCAAAGTCCATCTATTCTATAATAAGCTTAAATGCACTTAAGCTAAGGTGTTGGATACATGAATGTTTGAACTATTGTATTTTTAAAGCTTGTGCATTTTTTTGTAACCTTACACATGCATAAAAATATGAAAGAAAGTTATTACTCCAAGGTTTACACCTGCTGTTACTAACTTTCAAATAGACTGGTTTTATGTATTTTAAGAAAGACCATCTTTCTGAGAGGTAACTTTCTCCTTAGGCTTCCTATTGGAGATTCAGTCCCCTTTGGGACATTTCATAGCTGAAAAAACATGTACCATGCACAACCTCCTATCTGAATTGTAGATCTTTCTTTCAAACCTTCTTACATTTCCTTTGACATGCAATGTTTCCGCATTCTGTCATTTATAAGATGGCTACTGAAACAAGTATGAGCCAGTCATTCATTTGACTACATTCTTCTGTCACCATTCTAGTCAAGGCAAGTAAGCAGTTTGTTACTGAATGTATTCAGACTGTGCAGGTATTGTTATTTGAAAGAACTTCATCAGCCAGGCTAGCCATCCGTTTCCACTTTTGCCACAGCTTATGAAGGCAAAAAATAGTTAAACAGTGCTTATTTAGATGGCTTTCAGATTGCATTTTTTTTTTTTTTTGCTATGAAATAAACATGTTAGAAAGCTTTGCAGTTTACTAAAAAGAAAATTCTGCAGCTACAGCTTTCTTTAGAAATGCCACATTGGAATACATTTGCACAGGACAGCAGCAACTTGTTTGAACTAGTGTGTATTTACAAAACCCTTTAAGTTTAATCCCTCTTCCAGATCTAGGTCTCCTTAGTTCACCCACAAGCATAGTTTAATAGCTGGAGCTGTACAATATTGGAAAATAGTAAAATAGCATAATGCTTGATCTATGAGTAGGGATCCAGCTGCAGGAACAAGCCATCCCATAGTTTTCTGCATTCATAGCTGAAATATTTTTTTTCTTGCATTACTACTTTTGTTGGGTCCAAAAACTTAAGAAGTGGTGGAAGGCCTGATAGCTGAATCTCTGCTTACAGACCTACCATTAGTTTACATATTCCTAATGTCTGTATCGATTAAAATACGTGTGCTACATCATCCAAAACTGAGGATGAACATTTTGTATCTTTGCTGCTTGAGACAATGTATCATAGACAGGTACAGCTGACTCCTTATGTAAATTTTCTTTAACCCCAAACAACATTCAAATTTATATCTTGACTAGATGATAGAATGATCGGGTCCAGATTTGTTTTTAGAACCTTTACTCAACCAGGACCCTTATTTGGTACCAATCTGCAACAGTCTAACTATGACAACAAAGGTTACTTCACAATGCCTTCACAAGTTCTCTTAAAAAAAATGCAGTCACAGCATAGTTTTGAATCAGTCTGCCCTTATAGGTTCTCTAAAAGTAATTATGGCTAGTTCTGAAGAAACGGTGATTGTTGCAGATTGTATTAAAATAATGCTGTTACACCTCATGTGTGTATATGTAATATATATATATATATATATATATATATATATATATATATATATATATATATATATATATATAATTTTTTTTTTTTTTTTAAATTGTGACTACAAGGCCTGGACCAAATCCACCATCACAGTACATACCGTCTTTCTTCATTATAACAATGAGAAGTTGATGCTAGTGATTTTATTTATATCCTTGGAGATTTGGTACACCATGTTATCCCATCTTTCTGGCTTAAAATTAACATAAAGTAGGAGATGGAAGGGGATCAAAGATTGGCACTGAAAAGCAGCACTGTTAAGGAGTCCTGCAAAAAGAAATTAAATTTTACAGGAATTCAGTGTAAAAAGAAGACCTTTTGCTTTTGAACTGGTACTTGGAAAATACTTTTTCATGAAATTTGGGGAAAAAGAGAAGAACATTCCTGTCAAATATTTTTTGTTAGTTATCTAACTTTGAGAAACTCATCTGCAGAAATAGTCCAAGTTTTCAAAAATTAAGATGAAATATCATTGTAGAACTGTTAATATTGCCATTTGTAGTATGTAAAATATTATAGCCTACTAAGTAATCTCAAAAGGGATTGTAATGTATTGGACAATAAAAGTGGTGAAATGAGAAACATACTTGTGAATAAGGAGGTAAGGAAAGAATTAAGAGGAACATGTTAGTAAGATTATTAATATAATGCAGTCCAAGGTACCAATGAAGATTCAAAACCAGCCACTAGAGAACAGTTAATCCAGTTAAATGCCAAAAAACGACCATATAAACATACATGAACACAGACACATTAAAACACAGCATTTTCGTTTAAAAACTTCATCAGATGTGGACAAACAGTTAAATTGACATATTTATTCCCTCCAAATACATAATTAACCAATAAAACAAAGCAATTAATTAAGCAGAGTTCAGCCTTTCATTATCAGAGCTCATGAATATTCATTGCAGTCAACACAAGATGCTAGATTTGTTTTGAAGTTGAAATGAAATATTTTATTAATAATGTTACATTATTTGTTTTAAATACATATTTATATTTTTTGAAATGTATTTTTAGTAATCAAAAATGTTAAACATTTTACATAGCATTTTAGCATGTGTTGACTGCAGTGAATATTCATGAGCTCTATGATAATGAAAGGCTGAATAATTCTCTTAATTGCTTGGTTTTATTGGTTAATTTATTTGGAGGAAATGTCAGTTTGTCTATCCACATCTGACGTTTTTAAACAAAAACGCTGTGTTTCAAGGTGTCTGCATTCATGTATGTTTATATGGTCATTTTTGGCATTAAACTGGATTAACTGTTGTCTAGTGGTTGGTAATGAATCTTCTTCGGTACCTTGGACTGCATTACAAGTGTATTCTGGTACCTGCTGCCATTTTTTAAGATTATTAATATACCAAGACATAATGACCAATTAGAGTTAACTGTGGAGAGTAAGATCATGAGGAGAGAGAGCATATATAAAGGACAAGGTGAGGAATGGATTGATGGGGAATATAGATGAAGTATGGGAAAGAAATAAAGGAAAAGGATTGGATGTTTATTTTTAATAGGTTTATAGTTTAACTTTATGAATATTTTCTGTAGTAGTATATCAAACTTTTTTTTTTGCACCTTTAAAGAAAAATATTTTCCTTTAGATCAATGAAACAATGTGATAGAATATATGAGGAATTTTTGTGCAACTATAAGTATAATTAGACTTTTCTGCAAGAGCTTTAGACAGAGGGGATTTGTATAGTAGCTTCATCTTGGACAAGTGAGACAGTGGTTTAGTTAGGATAGTCTAATTTTAAATAGGAGAATTTTCATTCCATTGAGATATTAAATTCTGCTGCAATGTTTAGAAGTCTAGATTTATTCAGAGTACTTGTAGTAATTTTGGAAGAAAAGTTTAGTCTGCTTGAAAGAATTTATAGCATTTCAATATTACAATTGAGTGGTTTGTTTCTTCGTAAAGATATATCTCAGAGGTATGTTCCAAAAATACTCTTAAATTATGCATTTAGTATGGATTTTAAGTGCATTTCTGTGAATGATAATCTTAAGAAACCTCACAAAAGAAAGGGTTGTTAACTTTTCGTTTACATTTAGATATTTATCTTTCTTAAACACATGTTAACCAGTTGGAACAAAAGTGGACGTTCATCCAGTATGAAATATTACCTAATCTTCATACAGAAATAAAGGGAGATGGTGTAGCAATGTTACAGAAAAAAACTATACCCAGGATATTCCAAGAAAGATGATTAAAGGTGGTACGTTCTTTATGGACAACCCTCTCCTCCTCCAAACAGGTTCAAATATATGTGAGAGATGCAACTATTTAGCCAAACTGGAGGCTGAGCTCTCTCATCTCAAAACTGGTGTAACCAGTCAGGAGGAGAAGGTAACCTCACACAACACAATTCCAGTATCACATAGTCCCACCACATCAGCGAACCAAACACATAAATACACAAAAACATACTCGGAGGCTCTAAATAAAAATCTACTTAAGCAACAGAGACCTCCAAAGCAGACATCCAAGCAAACGCTACCTCAAAACAAAACACACACAACCCACAAAGTCAGTGTGCCAAGCAGCCACAGCCCTTAAGGCTGAATAACACACCTGATACTCTTGTTATAGGTGACTCTATTTTCAGACACACTGACTGAATTCACCAGGCTGAATAAAGAGAAGGTCACGGTGAGCTGCCTGTCGGGTGCTAGGATCCGACACATAACGCAAGCACTCAGGTCACTCCAAAGCAAATACAAATATGACTCAGTCATTGTACATGCTGGTGTGAATGACCTGAGACGCACCTCCCTGGACTACATGAAAAGAGACATAGAGGAGCTCTCTGATCATGTAGCCCAGGCTGGTATGACCCTGACCTTGAGCAGCATCTTACCCTCACCTAGAATGATGCCATAGTACAAAGACAAAATGATCGATTTTAACAATTGGCTAAAATTTTGGTGTCATTCAAAGGGGATCCAGTGTCTGTCAGCCTGGGATGACATGCTCGACAAGCCACGTTGCTTCGCTAGGGACGGCTTGCACCTGTCACCACTGGGCTTTGGATATTGGCAAAGGCTCTTGCCACCCCATAGTGCCTTTTTAGGCAAGGCTCAAAAGTCAAACCCACCCCCATAGACAGCACAAGGAACAAGAAACTAAGGGTAATGCTGCTAAACGCCAGAAGTCTTAACCTCAAGATGCACACACTCGAAGCTCTCCTCAGTATGGAGAACATCGATATCTGTGCAGTGACAGAAACCTGGTTCAAGGCTCCAGAGAGCACCCCAGCACTACCAGGCTATACCTCTTATCATGCTTTTCGGCCCCAAAACCCGGTCCGAACCACAAAAGGAGGGGGAGTTTCCATATTTATCAAGGATATCCACACCTCCAGGTTAGTGGCATTGCACAAAGTATCGGAGACCATCCATGTTCATAGGTTCATAGGTTCATAGGTTAGTACTAGGCTAACTGCCCTTGTGAGCCATTTTGAGCCTAGCCAGTTATCCCCTGTGAGATTCAAACCGTGTACCTTGTGTTTGTGAGGCAAACACCTCAACCATTAGGCCACCCTCCCTTGC
>NC_056751.1:81744991-81762491 GCF_019279795.1 Protopterus annectens | reverse complement strand
GGAAATGCTCAGGATCAGAGGGGGATGGTCTGCCCCAAAGCTGACCTCGGACGAAGCCGTGTTCCTGGAGGCATTTGAAGCAGGCCCTTCTACCTCTTGGGTGTCCCCTCCGGCCGACCCCCTGGTGGACCTGATTACCACCAGGGTGTGGAAGGCGCCGGACACGGTGGAGCCAGTCCCGAAGTGCCCCGACAGGATCCTCAGTCCCCCTGCCGACAGGCCCCATTGGAGCAAGGGTCCCCCCGTAGATGCCATGTTGATGGCGGCTGCCACTAAGAGGGAACTAGCTCAGGAGAGCCCCTCGGTCCCCCCCCCCCCGGGCAAGGAGTCCTGAGCGATGGACCGCCTAGAGAAGTGGATGTTTAGTTCAGCGTCCTTCTCGGTGAGGTCACTGAACTACACGGCACACGTTATTCGGCTGCAGCGGGATCTTATTAAGGAATACGTTGCGTCGTCCCCGGAGTCCATGTCGGCGGAGGACAAACAGTTGTACTCCACCCGTATGGCCACTCTTAGGTCCATTTCCAATACCTCTATGCGGCTACTATCCCATGCCATGGAAGGAGTCCCTAGAGCCAGCGGAGCAGGTCTCGTCATGAGGCGTCAGACCTGGCTCCGGCATTGTGATTTCGCAGAACTCTTCAAGGCGTCTTTCGCAAATGCCCCTTTTGATGGTTCTGCCCTATTTGGGAAGACCGTTCCCGACACCTTGGTCCAGAGCGAAAAGAACGGGAAGACATCTGCCATCGGAGTCCGCTTCTCTGCTCTCCAGTGGTCCTTCTCCCAAGAACCAAAAGGGACAGAAGATGTGGTTCCGGAAGTCGCAACCGTCTCAGTCCGCTCCGGACCCCCGGTCCTTCCGCGGCAGAGGAGGACAGGGAAGACGCCACCCTAGAGGCAGAGGGGGCCCGAAGACCTTTGGGTCCAGAGAACCTTTCTCTGTCCGGCCCACGCAACAGCCCTGAAGGGTTGTCCGACTGCTCCACTCTGGAGGCAGTCGGGGGGGGGGGGGGGCGTTTCTCAAGGCACCTGGCAGCTTGGGAGTCCATCACAACAGACCGCTGGGTGCTTCGCATCATATCCAGAGGTTACCAGATCCCCTTCTCTTGCCCTCTTCTCTTCCCCAAACACCTCCTCGATGTCCCACCCGATCAGAGGGAGGTCGCAGCTGCGGAAATCCGGCAGCTCCTAGAAAAAAGCCATCCAACAAGTTCCCCCCAGACCAGCTCGGATTGGGTTTTTACTCCAGGTTCTTTTTGGTGCCAAAAAAGACGGGGGACTTGAGACCAATCCTCGATCTCTCCCTTTTGAACCTGTCAGTAACCAAAGAAAAGTTCCGGATGGTCACTCTTCAATCTATTCTCCCCCTATTATGGGAGAACGATTGGATGTGCTCGATAGACCTCAAGGATGAGTACTATCATATTCTAATGGACAGACGATCCAGGAGGTTTCTCCGCTTCCGGCTAGGGGCCAGTCATTACCAGTTCAAGGCTCTCCCCTTTGGTCTCACCTCAGACCCCAGGGTGTTTACCAAAGTGTTAGCAGTGATAGCAGCCCACCTGAGGCTCCAGGGAATACAGGTTTTCCCGTACCTGGACGAATGGCTCCTGACCGCCTCGGCAAGGCATCTACTCTGTACAGCCAGTGATTATTTTCTTCGCCTTGCTCCCTGGGTAGGGATCACAATAAATACGGACAAATCTGCTCTCGCCCCGACCCGAGTCATAGATTTCATCGGGGCCAGGTTAAACACAATCAATCTTGTAGCCTTCTTAACCCCAGAGAGACTTCGAACTCTGAGGTTTCATGTGCGGGCCATCCTTCTATCTTCATCTCCTCCGGCGGAATTGGTCCTGAGGGCTCTGGGCTCAATGGCAGCGGCAATCAACTTGTTACCTATGGCACGTCTGAACATGCGGGTCTTACAGTGGACCCTCCAAGTCCAGTGGTCTTTTCTTCACTACCCTCTGAGTCATCCCATTTCCCTCAGCAGGGCTTGCAAGAGGGCTCTCGTGTGGTGGCTGCAATCTCTGGATCTCCACACGGGACGCCCCTTCTCTATGGCCCCTCCCCTGGCCACGGTGACCACGGACGCCTCTCGCCTTGAGTGCGGGGGGCACTCTTCGGGCAGGACTGTCCAAGGTACGTGGCACGATGCGGAGACCTCTTTGCATATCAATGTCCTAGAGGTGAGGGCAGTGCTGTCAGCGTTGCAAGCACTTCAGGACCTTCTTCCTGTATGGACTATTGCGATCCAGACTGACATGTCGGTTGTCTGGTACATCAACAAACAAGGGGGAACCAGGTCTTACCCGCTCTGTCGAAAGGCCATGAGAGTGTGGGAATGGGCAATCTCCACCAACTGTTTTCTCATTGCAACGCACATTCCGGGACGGTCCAACATCCTGGCGGACAAACTCAGTCACACAATCCTTTCCCCTTATGAGTGGTCTCTCAATCTGCATGTAGCGATGGGGGCAGCCCTGTTGCGATCTTTTTGCCTCTCCCTCAAACACCAAATGCAACAGCTATTTCGCTTTAATCCTCCAAGTCGGGGAATCCCCGAGAAACGCTCTGGTGCATGTTTGGCCTCCCGGTCTGCTTTATGCTTATCCACCTCTCCCCCTGATGCTAAAGTTTCTACAGAAAGCCAGCTGGTTGGGGAGCAGGATTATCCTCTTTGCCCCATTCTGGCCTCATCAAACCTGGTTTCCTTACCTTTGGTCTCATCTGGCGAATCCTCCTTGGATTCTAGATCCCCTCCCGGATCTGATCTCCCACCCTCTGGGTCTCCCGACCCCGAACCTGGACAGCCTCAAGCTCACAGCTTGGCTGCTCCAGTTCCACTCCTAGCCAGGACTCCCGGCATCTCTTCCCCAGTCAAAGCTATTCTAGTTGCAGCCCACAAACCTTCTACTAGGAAGGTTTACAGCAGCAAATGGAGACGTTTCTCTATCTGGGCAGAATGTTAAAACTTGGATCCCTTCACAGCTCCTTTACCTGCGGTGCTAGACTTCTTATCAGGATTATTTCACCAGGGAGCTAGCTGTTCCACTGTCAAGGTTCAACTAGCGGCTATCTCTCACTACCATGTCGAACATGATCTGCGTCCCTTGATCACTTCTAAGCTGTGCAAGACCTTCCTGAAGGGCACCTTCCTGCTCAGACCTCCGGTAAAGGAAGTGGTACCTCCGTGGGATTTATTGTTAGTGCTTCAGGCTTTGACAGCTCCCCCCTTTGAGCCTGCAGCTTCAGTGGAACTCAAGTATTTGTCTTGGAAGACTGCCTTTCTCGTCGCCATCACCTCTGCTAGAAGAGTTTCTGAAATTCAGGCCCTTTGTGTCAAACCCCCTGTATCTAACCTTCCACAAGGATAGTCTACCTCAGGACCAGTCCCTCCTTTCTCCCTAAGGTTGCTTCCGAATCTAATATCAACCAGTCCATTAATCTGCCAGTCTTCTTTCCCAACTATCACAACAAAGGAGAATACAAGTTACACTCGTTGGATGTGCATACAACTTCGATTCTATGTTTACAGGACATCTGGTCATAGGCAATCCGACCAGTTGTTCGTCTCCTTTGCCAAAATGAATTTGGGTAAATCGGTATCCAAAGTTACGTTGTCTCGATGGATCTCGTAATGTATTCTTTTGGCTTATGAAAGTTCTGGTAGGCCCGCGCCTCAAGGACTCCGTGCCCATTCTACCCGATCTAAGTCTACCTCTGCTGCTTTTAGATCCAGGGTTCCTTTAGATGATATTTGTTCGGCTGCCACTTGGGCCTCATCTCATACCTTTATCAACCATTATAAGCTGGATATAATCTCTAGAGGGAGAGCATCCTTTGGCTCTGCAGTGCTCCGGAACATCCTTCCATGATGGCTGCCCAAGATTCAGGTAGCTGGGGACTCTGTCCCACAGGTTGCTGCACAAATGAAGTTAACTACTTCAGATTAAGAAGTTATGTACTCACCATAACATTCCATCTGAGTAGATAAACTTCATTTGTCAGCAACCATCCCCCCTCCTTCCCCCTGACCTTCGATTATTCACATTTGCTGTCTTCAGAGTTGATTTTTGAAATTGGTAAATCTGTAGCAGTTGCTGCTTGGGGGCAAACTTGATCTGAGGTCAGTCAGGGTTGGCAGGGGTTTATGGGTAGAGGGAGGAGCTAGGAGCTTGGATCTAAGCTGTTGAAAACTTCCGGCTCTGATCCGAAACCCACATGTTACTGACAAAGGAAGTTTGTCTACTTAGATGGAACGTTATGGTGAGTACATAACTTCTTATTTTTGTCAATGCCACTGTCTCCAACCCATATAACATAGCTGGTCTCCCTACCCTCTTGTAGACCTTCCCTTTCACTCTTACAGGTACTCGTCTGTCACAAATCAGTCCTGACACTCTTCTCTATCCACTCCATCCTGCCTGTACTCTCTTCCACCTCTCTTCCACACTCACCGTTACTCTGAACTATTGACCACAAGTATTTAAACTCCTCAACCTTCGCCACCTCTACTCCTTGCATCCTCACCATTCCTCTATCCTCCCTTTCATTCACACACATATATTCTGTCTGAGTCCTGCTGACCTTCATTCCTCTTCTCTCTAGAGCATATCTCCATCTCTCCAGGGTGTCCTCCACCTGTTCCCTACTCTCCCTACAGATCACAGTGTCAACTGCAAACATCATAGTCCATGGGGACTCCTGTCTGATCTCGTCTGTCAACCTGTCCATCACCATTGCAAATAAGAAAGGGCTCAGAGCTGATCCTTGATGTAACCCCACCTCCACCTTAAACGCATCCGTCACTCCCACTGCAGACCTCACCGCTGTCTAACCACCCTTGTACATATCCTGTACCACTCTTACATACTTCTCTGACACTCCTGACTTCCTCATACAGTACCACAACTCCTCTCTAGGCACGCTGTCATATGCTTTCTCTAAGTCTACAAAAACACAATGCAACTCCTTCTGACATTCTCTGTACTTCTCCATCAACACTCTCAGAGCAAACCTCGCATCTGTAGTGCTCTTTCTTGGCATGAAACCATACTGCTGATCACTAATCATCACCTCCATTCTTAACCTAGCTTCCACTACTCCTTTCCATAACTTCAAGCTGTGACTGATCAGTTTAATCCCTCTCTAGTTACTACAGCTCTGCACATCACCCTTATTCTTAAAAATCGGTACCAAAACACTTTTTCTCCATTCCTCAGGCATCCTCTCACTTTCTAAGATTTCATTAAACAATCTGGTTAAAAACTCCACTGCCATTTCACCTAAATACCTCCATGCTTCCACAGGTATGTCATCTGGGCCAACAGCCTTTCCATTCTTCATCCTCTTCATTGCTATCCTTACTTACTCCTTGCTAATCCATTGTACTTCATGATTCATTATCCCTACATCATCCAACCTTCTCTCCCTCTCATTCTTTTCATTCATCAACCCCTCAAAGTACTCTTTCCATCTCCTCAACACACTCTCCTCTCTTGTGAGTATGTTTCCCTCATTATCCTTTATCACATTTACCTGCTGCACATCTTTCCTAGCTCGGTCCCTCTGTCTAGCCAATCTGTACAGGTCCTTTTCTCCCTCCTTAGTGTCCAACCATTTATACAACTCATTTGCCTTATCCTTAGCCTTTGCCACCTCTCTTTACCATGCACCTCATCTCCTTATACTCCTGTCTACTTTCTTCATCTCTCTGACAATCCCAGTTCTTCTTTGCCAACCTCTTTGCCTGTATACTCTTCTGTACTTCCTCATTCCACCACCATGTCTCCTTGTCGTCCATCCTCTGTCCCAATGTGATACCAAGCACCTTTCTAACAGTCTCCCCTACTAGCTCTGCTGTAGTTACCCAGCTATTTGGTAACTGTTCACTGCCAGCCAGTGCCTGTCTTAACTCATCCCTGAACTCCATCTCACAATTACCCTTTTTCAATTTCCACCATTTGATCCTTGGTGCTGCCCTCACACTCCTCCTCCTCCTCCTCCTCCTCCTCCTCTTCTTCTTGATCACCAATGTCATCCTACAAACCACCATCTTATGCTGCCTAACTACACTTTCTCCAGTCACCACTTTGCAGTCTCCAATCTCCTTCAAACTGGCCCTCCTACATAAGATGTAATCCACCTGTGTGCATCTTCCTCCACTCTTATATGTCACCGTATGCTCCTCCCTCTTGTTAAAATACATATTCACCACAGCCATGTCCAGCCTTTTAGTAAATTCCAGTACCATCTGACCTTCTGCATTCCTTTGTTTAACACTATACCTACCCATCACTTCCACATCCCCTCTTTTTTTCCCTTCAACATACCCAATGAAATCTGCTCCAATCACCACTCTCTCATCCTTAGGTACAGTCTTCACCACTTCATCCAATTCACTCCAAAATTTTTCTTTCTCATCCATTGCACACCCAACTTGTGGAGCATATGCACTAACAACATTCATCATTACACCATCAATTTCCAGCTTCATAAACATCACTCTATCCGACACTCTCTTCACCTCCAAAACACTCTTCACATACTGTTCCTTCAGAATAACTACTATGCCATTTCTTCTCCCATCCACACCATGATAAAGCAATTTGAACTTACCTCCGATACACCTAGCCTTATTCCCCTTCCATCTGGTCTCTTGCACACACAATATATCCACTTTCCTTCTGTCCATCATATCAGCTAGCTCTCTCCCTATACCAGTTATACTGCCAACATTCAAAGTTCCGACCCTCACTACCACAGTCCTAGCCTTTCTCATCTCTTCCTGCCTTCGGCCATGCCTTCCGCCTCTTCTCGTCCTTCGGCTAACAGTAGCCCAATTTCTGCCAGCACCCTGTTGGCTAACAGTACTAGTGGCGGTCGTTAACCCGTGCCTCAACCGATCCGGTATGGAAGTATTTACTGGTGATTTCATGAAATGATTTGGCAAAGTTTTACACCGGATGCCCTTCCTGACACAACCCTCCCCATTTATCCGTGCTTGGGATCGGCACAAAGAAATGCACTGGCTTGTGCATTCCCAGTGGCTGGGGTGTGTGTGTGTGTGTGTGTGTGTGTGTGTGTGTGTGTGTGTGTGTGTGTGTGTGTGTGTGTGTGTGTGTGTGTGTGTGTGTGTACACACTAACTAACTAACTAACTGTACTTATTTATTTATGTATTTATTTATTTATGTATTTATTTATTTACTTAGAACTGTCAGAACACTTTAGAAAAAAAAATACATTTACAGTAGAACTTCCAAAAACTAACAGATGACGAAGGAGCCAGTAATTAGCTTTCGTCTTTTAATAGTTGATGAGACTTCTTCAGACAAAACAAGTGTAGTGAAAACCTTGAATTATATAAGACAGTAAGTAGGTGTTCAAAAAGGCAGTAACCAGTAGTCAGTAAAAACGTCATAACATGAAAAATTAAACAGTGAGTGTCAGAGCTAAAAATTAGCGTGTAGACTAAAGTAAATGGTCAGATCTGGGATAAGCATAATTTACTCATATTACACGTTACTTATATTAAAGTAAGGTTAAATAGCAGAAATCAACGTAACCATTTAAGAGCGCATTTGATATTCAAATTCTCATTAATGCCTGGGGGGCTTCATCATTTAATTGCCAATGTAATCCTTTAAATTCTAAAAGGGAGCTGACATCACAAAAAAAATCAGAAACTTGTAAAATTAAAAATTTGAAACCATGGAAATTGTGACAGGTGAGACTGTGTGTTTAGCCAAATTATTCCTGGAGTCCTTATTTCTAACTGCAGCCAAGTGTTCCTTTTATCCTAGAAGACCGGTTCCTGGTAGTTTTTCCTACATAGAAGGCTGGGCATGACTTACAAACTGCTGCATAAATGACATTACTAGACTTAGTCGAAATGACCCTGAAAAACAGCTGTATAATTATTGTGCCTAAACTTGAAATCTTTTCCTTCAGCAATGTGAGGACAAGTCACACCATTGCCACAGGAAACATTCCCTGATCAAGAACTTCAGAAGGTGAATAATCCATACAAAACATAGAGTCCCTGTTCTCAAAGAAAGCCCTCGGGGATCTTGCCTTTTTGTAGAGAAAAGGTGTCTCTCCCAGTTTAGCATCTTCTTGGCTGTTAGTGAGAGTGTCCCAGTTCGATTGGATAATGCTTCTTATATCAGAGGAATCTCTGCATATAGGGACCGGGAAGGCGGTGGTCCAATCTTTCCCTTTAATCTGTGTGTCCGATAAAGTGGAAGATGCAGAAGATGTTGACGCCAGAGTCGGTCCTAGCTGAGAGGGTAACAAAAGGCTGGAAGGACCAGAAGTAACAGGCTGCTTACATGGGAATCCAAAAGTAATAATGGGAGGGAATTTAATGTATCTAGCTGCTGAGATTTCAGTAATCAGGGAATCTAAAAGACCTTCCGGATAATGTCTGTCAATAAGGAGAGATCTGAGCAAGGAACATTCTTTGATAAAAATGTCATCATTGCTAACTAAGCGTGAAATGCGAATAAACTGACCCCTGGCCATGTTGCGTTTCATGAAACTGGGATGCATGCTGGTGTAATCTAAATAATTATTCCTAAACGTGGATTTCCTATGGATAGAAGAAGACCAAGAAAGATTTACAGGGTCAAAGGAGATGCAAACATCTAGAAAGGTGGCATGTAAACCGCAAGAAGAAATTTTGAACGTCAGAAAGGGGATCAAGGAAACGATGTAGGAGCTTTTCACTGCCCTCCCAAACAAAAAACACATAGTCTATATATCTTTTGTATAGGAGTACACAGTCAAAACCAGGTAGATGTACGAGGGAATTCTTCTCCCATGCTGCAAGAACGCGATTGGCAAAAGAAGGCGCCATCCTGGATCCCATGGCTACTCTTATTTGTTGGTAGATGGATGAAAAATGTTTCCTTCTAGGACCAGCTTGGCAAGAGTACAGAAGGTGTCTACTCTTTCCGGGGGGAAGGCAGTAGCTTGAGACAAATAGGTACGAAGGAAATCAATGCCTTCTTCATGAGGTATATTGGTATAGAGAACCTCTATGTCCAGTGTGACCAGTAAAATGTTCTTTGAAGAGGGAGGGAGGGTTGTGAAAAAGAGTATTGAGAAAATCCCAAGAATCAGAGGTAAAATCTGGACTTTTGCACCACTAGGTTAAGGGACAGTCAAGAAATTGAGATTTTTTCAGTTTGTCTTGATTGGATACTATGTGTCGGAATGGTGGATTTTTCTGGTCCTTGTGTAGCTTAGGGATGCCAAAGAACTTCCCCAGCTGAGGATTGGTAACCATCATAAAGTCTGCTTCTTCAGTGGATAAAGCATGCTGCCTGCAGAGGGAGTTCAGAGCTTTATCAATATTTCTGAAAGCACGATTAACATCAGATAGTTGTACTAAAGAGTAATGGGTGTTGTTATTCAAATCCTCCTTTAAAGAGCATATATAACTGTCTTGTTCCATAAGTACTACCCCAGTCCCTTTATCGGCTGTCATAATCCTAAGAGATTTGTCCTTGTGTAGGTTAAGTGCAGATATCTGATCGAGAGATAGGTTAAACCATTTGTAGGGACTGGGATGGTTAAGAAGCTGTCTGAAATCTTCACAAAGTCTGAGAAAGATTTGTAGGGTGTTGTTCAGAGGAGGATTGAACAAGCTGCGTTTGTATGGTAGATTGAAGTTCATATTGGTAAGATCACTGTCCAAATCCCTGTCTTGATGGTCCTTTTCACAGATTAACTTGAGGTTAAGTTTCCTGAGGAAGAGGCGTAAATCTAGATGTAAGGAAGACAGATCTGCACGTTGGGCAGGAATGAATGTAAAACCTTTTTTCAGGACTTCCAAAATGGAAGAAGAAAAAGATCTGTCTGTTAGGTTGACTATATCCGAAGAGCAGGAATGAAGAAAGGAAGAATCTGGATCCCTTCTCACTGTGATGGAGTGTTCCTTGGACGTCCTCTGTGAAGATTTCGATCCATTGTTGACTGGCGGCGTTCTAGTCTGCTCTCCGACAAGTGGGAAGGAAACTGGTCTGGTTGGGATCTCTCTCTCTCTGTCTCTGTCTCTCTCGAGACTGCCTTCGGTTCTGTAAGTGAAGGTGTGACCTCTTGCCCTTGGAGTTCCTCCTGCTGAACTGTTTCCTTGGGCTCTTGGTTGTAAAAAAGGAACATTCTCTTCAGGAAGACTGATAGGTTGATCCAAAGAATGTATGGGATCCATGACTATTGCTGAAACTGAAGGATGAATAATGGAACCTGGAGAGGCAGAGGAAACAGCCGAAGTAAGGAAGATGGGGGAAGGGTTAGCAACAGATAAGGAAGGGGAGGAAACGGGCAAGGCAGGGGCTAAAGGAGAGGAGGCAGTAGAATTGGGGGAAGGAAAGGGAAGTCTATGGGAACCTAAAGGGGGAAGTAGAGGAAAGGAAGAGAGAGAATGGAGTGGGGCCAGGGGTAACAGCAATAACAGGAGGGACAGAGACAGAAGTCTGATTAACAGAAGGAAAGGAATCAAAAGAAGGAAAAGATCCAGCAGAAAACTGTTCATTTTCCTTTCAGTCTGTGTATTGTAAAATTCCCTAACAATTTGTCCAGTGATTCCAACCTATACAAAGAGCTTGTCTGTTTGTATAAAAATACAGGTTTACAGGTTGTTAGGAAGTTAATCACAAAGAACAGACACTCGCACAACTTAAGACTGATATAATAGCCTTACATTCAGAAGTCACTTCTCATCCAGATTTTCAGTTACTGTTGCACATTTACAATGGAATACATCCTAGGATCAACAGGTACATTGCCACTATCATTCATCGGAATACATCCTAGGATCAACAGGTACATTGCCACTATCATTCATCGTAAAAAACAGAGGTTACACAGGGACTACACACAATACCAAAACAACAAAGCCTATCCCTTAAGATCTGAGTTCAATTACAGATTCAGCCACAGAAATCAATCCGGGGAGCATTATAGGTCTGTTAACCCAGTATCCGATTCTTTGCAGAGACCTTCTCGTAATTTACAGAGACCTTCTCGTAATGAACAGTTTTCTGCTGGATCTTTTCGTCCTTTTGATTCCTTTCCTTCTGTTAATCATCTTCTTTTGGCTGCTCCCATAAGGGGTTGCCACAGCAGATCAACTGTTTCCATTTCTTCCTGTCCTCTGCATCTTGCTCTGTCACACCAACCACCTGCATGTCCTCTCTCACCACATCCATAAACCTCTTTTCCTGTTACCTGGCATCTTTATCCTTAGCATCTTTTTTGCAATATACTCTGAATCGCTCCTCAGCACGTCCAAACTAACGTAATCTTGCCTCTCTGGCTTTGTCTCCAAACCTTCCAACCTGGGCTGACCCTCTAATATACTTATTCCTAATCCTGTCCATCCTCGTCACACCCAGTGCAAATCTTTAACATCGTCAACTCTGCCACGTCAAGCTCTGACTCCTGCCTTTTTGTCAATGCCACTGTCTCCAACCCATATAACATAGCTGGTCTCACTACCCTCTTGTAGTCCTTCCCCTTTCACTCTTACTGGTACTCGTCTGCCACAAATCACTCCTGACACTCTTCTCCACCCACTCCATCCTGCCTGTACTCTCCACCTCTCTTCCACACTCACCATTACTCTGAAGTGTTGATCCCAAGTATTTAAACTCATCCACCTTCGCCACTTCTACTCCCTGCATCCTCACCATGCCTCTATCCTCCCTCTCATTCACACACATATATTCTGTCTTAGTCCTGCTAACCTTCATTCCTCTTCTCTCTAGAGCACATCTCCACCTCTCCATGGTCTCCTCCACCTGTTCCCTGCTCTCACTACAGATCACAATGTAATCTGCAAACATCATAGTCCACGGGGACTCCTGTCTGATCTTGTCTCAACCTGTCCATCACCATTACAAATAAGAAAGGGCTCAGAGCTGAACCTTGATGTAATCCCACCTTAAACGCATCCGTCACTCCCACCGCAGACCTCATCGCTATCACACTACCCTCGTACATATCCTGTACCACTCTTACATACTTCTGACACTCTCAACTTCCTCATACAATACCACAACTCCTCTCTAGACACCCTATCATATGCTTTCTCTAAATCCACAGACACAATGCAACTCCTTCTGACATTCTCTGTACTTCTCCATTAACACTCTCAGAGCAAACATCACATCTGTAGTGCTCTTTCTTGGCATGAAACCATACTGCTCATCACTAATCATCACATCCTTTCTTAACCTAGATTCCACTAGTCTTTCCCATAACTTCATGCTGTGACTGATCAATTTAATACCTCTGTAGTTACTACAGCTCTGCACATCACCCTTATTCTTAAAAATCGGTACCAAAACACTTTTTCTCCATTCCTCAGGCATCCTCTCAATTTCCAAGATTTCATTAAACAATCTAGTTAAAAACTCTACTGCCATTTTACCTAAACACCTCCATGCTTCCACAGGTATGTCATCTGGACCAACAGCCTATCCATTCTTCATCCTCTTCATAGCTATCCTTACTTCCTCCTTGCTAATCTACTGCACTTCATGATTCACTATCCGCATATCATCCAACCTTCTCTCCCTCTCATTCTCTTTATTCATCAGCCCCTCAAAGTAATCTTTTCCATCTGCTCAACACACTCTCCTCACTTGTGACTACGTTAGCTCGGTCCCTCTGTCTAGCCAATTGGTATATATATATATGTATATATGTGTATATATATATATATATATATATAATATACACACACACACATATATAATTTTTGGAACCTGTGTTCTGAGAGACTGCCTTACAGATTATCTGCAATTATACAGAGCGGAGTATATATTTTTTGGTTATAGAGTTTAATTGTTGCTTAGATCTGTGTTGAAACTGTTCTCCCTGTTCTGAGCGACTGATCGGCAAATATACAGAACTGAGAATATTTTTTTGGTTTTAAAGTTTGTACTACTGTTAATTAGATCTCTGAAACTGTTTTCCCCACCCCACCCCCATTTTCTGCTGTGTCTTCAGTTAGTATAGTAACAGCTGCATTGAAATTGTTGGAACCTGTGTTCTGAGAGACTGCCTTACAGATTATCTGCAATTATACAGAGCTGAGTATATATTTTTTTGGTTATAGAGTTTAATTGTTGCTTAGATCTGTGTAAACATTTGTCTCATTGTTCTGAGAGACTGATCGGTAAATATACAGAGCTGAGAAAATTTTTTTGGTTTTAAAGTTTGTACTGTTAGTTGTTGCTTAGATTTATGTTGAAACTGTTTTGTCCCACCTACCCTCCCTTTTTTTTTTGGTTAGCAGTTTAAATTTAGTGGCTTTTGCAGTTGCCCGCCCCACTAGATTTTATCTGGGACACTCCCCCAGTCCCATCTCTTTACCACATTCTACCTAATAAACTCTTTCTGCACTTGCTTTTAGTCCTTTTTAATTTAATTGCATTTTTTAAACTGTTTGGTCTAATATTGCTGCATACTCAAGTGTGCTAGCTTACACTGCATGTGAATTGTTTTTTACTACTGTTTTTGTTACTTTTCTGTAAGAAAAAAAAAACTGTAAGCCTGTTGCCTACCTTTCCTGTAACTAGTGTTCCGGATACAGATTTGCTGTATCCAGGACTGTATGTAAGCTTCTGAGCCCCCCAAGCTTTTCTGTGTTGGAGGTAAGCCTTCTAGCTTATCAGTGGGAGTGGTAAGCACTAGGTAACCTGTCTACCACATAAGGAGTGGTTCTGGCCCAGAAATTGTAGTTATTGGCCATTTGGGCAATCTCTTCCATCTCTCTCAACTTTCTGATTTGAAAGCCTGCATTTGCACTAGTTTCTGTCCTGTAACTTCTCTAGTGCAGATGCAGATTCTTAGTTTTAGCACTTAAATTTGCTTGTTCATGCTCAGCACTTGTAAGCACTAAATAAGCTACTAATTGCTGTAGCACTCTATCTTACTCATTACCTAGAGGAAAACCGTTTTTGTGCTTACTTTTCTCACTAGAGAAAAACAGCTCTTTTACTCACTTTCCACACTTATCTAGAGGAAAATAATTTTTTATTCAGGCATGTCTAAGGGTCGGCTCCCAGTGTTCTCTCCTGTCTGTCTGATGAATCTGGGCATCTTGAGGCAATGTAGAAATTGCCTCATGTACACTGACACCCCTCTCTTCCTACCACCCAACTCTACAACCTGTGAGAGATGCACTTATCTAGCCAAACTGGAGGTAAAGCTCTCTCTAACCAAGACTGAACTTGACAGTCATGAGAAGTTAAACATTTGTACCACACCACACTCATCACACAGTCTCACTAAATCTACACCACCAAAATCCACACACAGTAACACAAAAACATTCGCGGAGGCTCTCAATAATAATCTGTCTAAGCAACAGAGACCTCCAAAGCAGAAATGCAAGCAACCTCTATCCCCCAACACAACCCAAATGACAAATAGCCCATGGACTCAGTGTGCCACTCGACCACAGCCAATAAAGCAAAATGACGTACCCAACACGCTAGTCATAGGTGACTCTATAGTCAGTGGGACACTGATGTCCCACTCACCAGGCTAGACAAGGAGAAGGTTACTGTCAGCTCCCTGTCGGGTGCCAGGATCCGCCACATAACCCATGCACTCTGGTCAGTCCACACAAAGTACAAATATGACTCTGTCCATTTTGGTGTGAATGACCTGAGACTTACCTCCCTGGACTACATGAAAAGAGACATGGAAGAGCTCTCCAATCTTGTAGCCCAGGCAGGTATGACCCTAGCCCTGAGTAGCATTCTGCCATTGCCCAGAATGATACCGCAGTACAAGGACAAAATGATTGACTTCAACAATTGGTTAAGCTTCTGGTGTCATTCTAAGGGGATCCAGTATCTGTCTGGTTGGGATGACATCGTCGACAGACGACAATGCTTTGCCAGAGATGGCTTGCACCTGTCGCCCCTGGGATTCTGGATACTGGCTAAGGCTCTTGCTGCCCTTATAGTGCCTTTTTAGGCAGGGTTCAAATAACAAATTCACCACTATAACAGGAGCAGGCAAACAAAAACTGAAGGTAATGCTACTCAATGCTAGAAGTCTAAATCTCAAAATGCACTCACTCGAGTCACTACTTAAAATGGAGAACATTGATATCTGTGCAGTGACTGAGACCTGGTTCAAGGCTGCAGAGAGCACCCCTGCACTACCAGGATATAACTCGTACCACACTTCGGCCATGTAACCTGGACCGAAACACCAGGTGTGTCTGTATTCATTAAGGATATCCACACCTCCAGGCTAGTTGCTCAGCATAATGCATCCGAGGTTATCCAAGTGTAACTAACTCTGGGCAAAACTGCAATCCAAATTGTAGCTTGCTACAGATCCCCCACCATGCCCCAGGATTCCCTCTCCTCTTTTCTTGATGTACTGGAAAATATTAGGGTTCAACCAAACACCCTAATAATGAGCGACTTCAACTACCCCACCATTAACTGGGAAAACTACTCGTGTACCAACTCCTTAGCTCAATGCTTTCTGGAATTCATAAACTCCAATGCCCTAGATCAACTTATCCACACCCCCACCAGGGACAACAATATCCTAGACCTAGTCATTACCAAGATGAGTGACCGGTGTTCCACACCTGAAGTCAACTCCTCGTTGATCCGATCCGGCCATAAGCTTATCACCCTTAATATCCACATCCCGCCCCAACCTCCCATTAAGGAAACTACAGTAAAAAATTTCTCCAAACCTACTTCATGCTTAAGACAGAAGTGGTGAACTTCATGACACCCATGCAGATGGACAATACAGTTATAACTGCTGAATCCTACACAAATGCACTCTATAAGCACTTACACGAGTGCATGGCTTGTGCTATCCCAAACAGAACCAAGGCGCTATCCTCCAAAAAAAGGAAGCCAATCTGGTGGTCCCCTGCCATAATCAAAAACTGTACAACAGAAGGAAGAAACTGTTGCAAATAAGTAAAATCCCATGAGTGGAGGAGCTCCCTGGTCAGCCGCAGTAAGAAGCCGAGATCCCTTATAAGATCATCCAAAGCTAGCTATGAAAACAAAATCGCCACTAAATCCAAGGACAACCACAAAGCATTCTATAGCTATGTCAAGAATCTAGATGGCAACACCCAGATCTGCTCTGAGTTACAGCACAAAGGCATGAAAATTATACAACCAACTGATATTGCCAACATCCTGGCAGATCGGTTCAGTGCTAACTTTACCCCCCCACCCCCTTAAGGGCCCATATCTATACAGGAAGAATGCAGAGTCCCTGCAATCACAACTACGCAGGTAAAAGCTGCACTCTCTCTAAAGCCAAAAACACAGCATCCATGGGACCGGACAACATCCCAGGCTGCGTTTTACACGAACTTCAGAACAAACTGGCTCCCCACTTAAGCACCATGTTCAATAATAGCCTCACATCAGGCTTTGTGCCCACTGAATGACGCACAGCAACAGTTATCCCACTCCACAAAGGGGGAGCCACCACTGATCCCGGGAACAATCAACCTATTAGCCTGACGGGCCTGGTCTTCAAGGCCATGGAACGTATCATGGAACTCATAAACAAAGACATTGGTAACCTCGAAACTCTGGATCCCACCCAGTTCGGGTTTGTGAAAGGCAGATCATGCCTACTGAACCTGATCGACTTCTTTTGAGGCAGTCACCAAAGCTGTGGATGAGGGTAAGGTGGTTCACAAAGCCTATCTTGACCTTGCCAAGGCTTTCGACACCATCCCCTATTCTGGAATTATAGCTAAACTCACTAAATTGGGTATAAATCCCTACTTCACAAGATCAGTTGCCAACTGGCTCACTGACAGAACCCACACTGTAAAAGTTGCAGACTCCAAATCTGACCTCAAGGCAGTGACAAGTGGAGTGCCACAGGTTTCCGTCCTGGGACCTCTCCTGTTTGGTATCTATTTCTCTGAAGTACAGACTAACACAAGGCCTCTGGCTGACTAAGTTTGCAGATGACTGCAAACTAGAAGCCATAGTAAAGTCTCCAAATGATGTGGACATCCTACGGAAGGGCCTTACTGAGACAGATGCCTGGTGTCAGAGCCATGGCCTCAAGCTCAATGCCAAAAAGTGCAGTGTCATCCCCTTTGGTAAAAACTTTGTACCCAAGAACTACCACGTAGGCAGCAATCTACTTAACACCGAATTCGTGATGAGACCTTGGGACCCAGGTGGACAGTAGTCTCTCCTTTGATAGTCACATCGCCACCGTAGTCAGGAAGTCCTTCTACGTGGCACACCTCATCATAAAAGGGTTCTCATCCAGGAAAAAGAGGAGAGGTCATTGTTCCCCTCTACTCATCACTCATAAGATCCATTATAGAGTAAACGCCCCTTTTAGAATGTACGTCACAAGACATCTGCAGCAGCTGGAAAGGCCACAGAAGAACCTCACAAAGAGGATTACTGGCCTCAAACAAATGCCCTACACTGACCGCCTCAATAAAACTC